>NC_091684.1:112507500-112807500 GCF_041296265.1 Equus caballus
TGGCCTTGAAATACTGAGGATACACCAGGTCTTCCCCTTTATTAACCAGAGCTAAAAGGACCATCATAATTATGCTTCTTCCAAATTTATAGCAAACACACACACAAAGTGGCCTATGTTATGAGAAAGCTACTGTTGCTATATCAGAATTTTGAGCATAGGAAATTTTACCTATACATGAGTTAAATTTTTCGATGTATCACAAAACTTTGTAGCTAAAACAATCATTTTCATTAGCTCGTAGTTCTGTGGGTCATTTGGATGGTTCTTCTGGTCTGGCCAGTACTGTGCAGCTCTTGTAGCCATCTGGTTATCAGTTATTGAGTTGGCCAGAGGATGGAGGACCTCAGTTCTCTTCCACGTGGCCTCTCATCCTCCAACAGGTTAGTTGGGACTCATTCACATAGAGGTCTCACAGTTCCAAGTACAGCAAGGGAGCAAGTCCCAATGCGCAAGTGCTTTCCAAACTTGCATCATGTTTGCTAATATCCATTGGCCAAAGTAAGTCACATGGGCAACCCAGAACCAAGAGTGGGAAAATAGATTCCACCTTTTGATGAGAGGATCTGCAGTATCACATTTCAATGGTATGGATGATAGGAGGGCAAGAATATGTGGCCATTTTTATTATCTACCATGACCGGCAATTGACTTTTTAATTTTTTTGCAAAAGATAGACCAAGCACAAGAAAGGACAGGAACTCACTATTTGTAAACATCTACAATGTGATAGGTGCTCTGTTTGGCAATAACTGACAAGTTTGCATGCAATTTTCACAAAATTTGCATTATTAATGTTGCCATGAGAAACTTAAGCTAGCCCATATCTTGCCCTTCAGGACACAATTAATAATTTACTGAGCAAAGATTTACCCATAGGTCTCCCTAACTTCAACTTCCAGGCCTTTCCTGTAATCAGAACAATGCTCCCCTGATAAAAGGGTAAAGGCAAAGATAATTCTCTTTGAGTATGTCCCACAGGTTCTCAACTCCTAGTTGTACCAGTCTCACCTTAAGCTGGGAACTACTCTCCACTTATTTTGCTTTTATATAGTTCTAGGGTAAGCAGTGAAGATGAAAACTCACAAATTTCCACTGTAACTCAAACTACATTAAGAGTTTATTGTAAATTAGAATGAGTAGATATATTTTGACCCAAATTATAGATATGTGTTCCCAAGACCACCAATTACAGGCAATTTGCTCACATTGTAGTAATAAAGCTGTATGCTTGGTGAACGCACAAATCACTGATGATGATGAATAAAGCATGGTGTTTACAAATAAAAGGCTGTTCTTGCCTGACAGATTGTGTTCTTGACATCCTTCTTTTGTTCACTGATTTGACCATCTTCTTTGGGCAACAGGCTTTGAGCAGGGAGAAAAGCAGCAGAATATCACATGCAAACATGATCCTATAGTAGGATACTCCAATGCATTCTAATAGAGAGCATGATTCCAAAGTCCAAATATTGTAACAAGGGTAGGTGTTATGTCAGCTTCACTGGGTATTTAGCACATCTTCATCCTACATACTATCATTGTGAGGTGTTTTTTCTTTAAAGTTGATATGATAGAAAATATTTATCTGGCACCTTCCATGTGCTTACACAAGCTGTTATAAAGTGTCATGGCATTTTCACCTTAAATCGGAGAACATATCTTTTGCATTTATAATTTTAGCAAAATCTAAAATAGCCTGTTTTCTCATTATCTAAGTGAAATGGGATAGATAACAAACTGGTACATGATATATCAAGAAAAAAAGAAGAAACATAGTGATATAAAATGTGCACTGAACTTCTAAAATAAACTATATGTTTATTGTACTACTTGGGACATTTAAGAGGTTCTCCACACACACACACACACACACACACACACACACGCACACACACTTGAAGATGCTGAGTCATTCATTGGTGAGTATGAGTTCCTGTTTATCTGCTCAATGTTGATGATGAGACGGAAAAACTGCATATAGGAGTCCTGAACCAATCATTGTTAGGAAAGAATGGAAAGGAACCTTTAATAGTTCCCAGGAATAATACATCTTCTAATAAACTATGTGACTCATAAGCAATTAATATTTCCAAAATTATGCATGAGGATCTTTGTCGTATCATAATGGGAGAACTGGGCTACAGCTACCGCCTGGGTTTATATTCTTAAGAGATTAAACAACGGAAGCAATTGATGTCCAAAGAAAGAGGATCTTACAGCTAAAGTGACTAATATTTCTGTCTTCTAGGAACAATATTTTAAGATTTGGGCAGCCAGGAAGACTTTGATGTTTTCATCAGATGAGAAAGGTCATTTCCCCATACCATTTACTCTGAGTGCAAAAGTCCTTTATAAACCGAATAATAAAATATAATTATAAGATACAGGTAGGCATCCTTGATTATTTTCAATATTAAAGCAAGGAGGAATAGTCATTGCAAACCAGTTAACCATGGCTCACTCATAAAATCATAAAACGTTGCCACTGAGTGGGGTAAACCATCACTAAAGTTCTCAATATATGATTCCATCTGTTTGCTTGCTGAATTACTTGGACCAGACTGTTTGAGTTTGTCATTCCTAATCATTAACCAGTTTCTACTTAGTCTAGATGTTTTTAAATGTCTCAATAATCCAAACAAGTGTAAAGAAATTTCTACTTCTCTTGCCTTTATTCCCTTTCAGTTACTTAAAACCCTATGGAACCCACAATGAGGACGAGTCAAGCTTGTGTAAAAGTGTCCAGAAGACTCATAGGTTTGAAATTTAACATTTTTTCAAATATGTTTTTATATTTATTATCTTAGCCCCTTCCAGGGAGCTAAGCCTGGGAGCCCCTTGCAGACAGATGCTAGCAATGAGAAGGAATAAATATATCTTACAATTCTGGCTGCTGCACACTTACCACAGAATTATATATATTCTGACATGTCCTTTTCCTACTTGTCTGGATCATCTTTACTCCACCCAACCCTACATCTCTCAGCTTTCCCCCATAGGCTCCAGTTATCCAGATCTCCTTCCATTTCCCTGAATGTGCCTTGATATGTCATACCTAATGGCTTTGCTCAGGCTGTCCCTGCTATCTAGAATTCCCTTACCATCCCTCTGTTTCTGGAAAATGCCTGTTCATCTTTCAACTATACTTTTTCCCTGAAGCCTTGTCTGAATCCCCATCAAGAAATAACTACACTCCACATCACCTGAAATACGTCTTGAAACATTTACTTATATTCATGTGTTTATATGCCTGTCTTCTTAATTAAATTGCAAGCTCCTTGAGAACAAAATCCAGGTCTTATGTCTCTTTTAACTCCAAAGATTAGACAGTTGAATAAGCTCAACTGCTTGCTGAATGAATCAATGTAAGAATGATTGAAATAGTTCTCAAAGAGAAAATGCACTACATGAGTGAACTTTAACTGTCATTTTTCAGAATAACTGTTTCTCCTCATGTAAAATGATCATAGGACCTGATTCCACCTGTTTACTATTTATTTACTTGGCCAAAAATTATTAAGTACCCAATTTTCAAGAAACTAGAATTCTGAAATCAAAAGTGACGTTCTACACGTGTGTCACTTCTCTTTTACTGACTACCCTTCAAATTATAAACTTCTCAATAATCTCTTGGCATTCTACTCATTCTGTGTGGCAAGTTTCAACATCACCGATACACATGTGATTCTGACATTTATATCTCTTCTCAGAGTTTGAAAACATACAGGTATATTTATATCTTTCTTTGGAGAGCTTGGCACTTCAAACTCACCAGTTCCAAAACTGTACTCATCCTCTTGTCCTTACCCTTCAACTTGCTTCTCCTGCATTCCTATTCCAGTGAATGATAACCTCAGTTGCCCAAGATGAGAAATTCCTTCTTCTCCCTCACCCTCCACATTCAATCCCTGATTAAATCTTATTTTTTAAGTCAACTTTTTTGAAATATACCTTATGTACAAAAAAATGCACTTATTTTAAGAGTATGCTTCACTAGGTTTTGATGAACATATACACACAGGTAATCAGGACCTCAATTAAGATAATAAAACATTTCCATCATTCCATAAAGTTCTTCTATGGCCCCTTGTAGTTCACTCACCCCCACCTCCAGTCTCAAGCAACCACAGATCTTCTTTCTATCACTATTAATTAGTTTTTTTCTGTTAATATATATACCATATGAATAAAGTCATACAGTATATAGTCTTTTATGTGTATATGACTTTTTTGCTCAGAGGAAATATTTTTTAGATTCTTCCATGTTGTGGTGTCTATCAGTAGTTCATTCCTTTTAAATGCTGAGGGGTATTCTATTGCATGAATATATCGCAAGTGTTTAAACATTCTTTGGCTAATGACATTTAGATCGTTTCTAGTATGGATAATATAAATAAAACTGTTATAAACAGTTGCATCCAGATTTTTCTGTAGACATATATTTTCATTTCTCTTGGGTAAATAGGTAGAAGTGGAATTGCATCATACGTTAAGTACATATTTACCTGCATAAAAAATGTCAAAATGTTTTCCAAAATAGATGTACCATTTATATTCCCACTAGCAAATAGAATTCCAGTTGTTCCACATTCTTACCAATGCTTGATACTATCAATCTTTTTAATTTTACTCATTCTTGTGGGTGTATAATGGTATTTCATTATAGATTTGAATTTCTTTGGTGACTAATGACGTTGAACATTTTTCATGTGCTTATTGACTATTCCTTTTTTTCCCCTGAAGTGTCTGTTCACCTTTTCCCCCACATTTTATGGGGTTGTTTGTCTGATTATTGAGTTTCAAGAGTTATTTAAGCATTATTTTCTCTCATTCTATGGCTTGACTTTACGTTTTCTTAATGCTGTCCTTTGAAGAGCAGGAGTATTCTTATTTCCCTCTCTACCCCCTCCTTTTTTCTTCCTCCCTCCCTCCCTCCCTTTCTCCCTACCTTCCTTCCTATCTTTCTTTTTAATTACAAATTTAATTTAAAAGTATAGGGGTTTTAAAAAGTATAGGATATACTTTTATTTAAAAGTATAGGATAATACCATCATATAAAAATAAAGATATTTTTATTCCAACATATATGCCTTTTATTTCTTCTTATTACCTTATTATATTGGTTAGAACCTCCAATACAATATTGATTATGAGTGGTAAGAACAGACATCCTTGTTTTGTTCCCAACTTTAGGAGAAAATGTTCTTTCTTTAGCATAAAATATGATGATAGTTGTAGATTTATTACATATGTCTTTTATCAGGTTGAGGAAGTTTCTTTATAGCCTTGTTTTGTAGAGACTCTTTACCATGAATGAGCATTGAATTTTGTCAGGCACTTTTTTTACATCTATTGAAATAATAATTTTTTTAAAATTATGTTAACATGGAGAATTACACCGATCTATTCCTGATACTAAACCAAGCTTGTGGCCCTGTAATAAACTTCAATTGGTACTGATAGTACTTTTTATATATGGCTAGATTTGATTTGGAAATATTTTGTTAAGGATTTAAAAATCTATACAGATGAGGGATATTGATCTCTAGTTGTTTTTTTGGTAATGTTATTGTTTGGTTTTAGAATCAGGATAGCGCTGGCTTCATATAAAGAGTTAATCACTTTTCATTCTACTTTTTCCTCTTGAAAGTGAAAATTAAGGAATCGAATGTATGAACATTGTTAAGACTTTTGATATATATTACCAAATTGCCCTCCAGAAAAACATACCAATTACCTTCACGCAGCAATATATAACATCTCTTTCTCTATATCTTTCATAACATTGGGAAATATCATTATTTTTTTTAAAAATGAAAGATGAAATTGATCTCATATTAATTTAAATTCCTTTGATCACTGGAGAAGAAGAATATTATTTTATATATTTGTTGTGGTCCTTTACATTCTTTTGAGAATTGAGTGTTCACATTCTTTATACTTTTTCTCATTGGTATTCCTCCTTTTCTCTCTGATTTAAAAGGACTCAGATTAAGCATATTAATCATATGTAGCAAATATTTCCCAAGCTTATAATTTTCTCAACTAAAACCTCTAAGAACACAGGTAGAAGTAATCCAAAGATACTTAATATGGTGATAAATGGTTTCTATATGTAGGAACCCTGTAAAAGTTAGAATCCCAACTTAAACATTTACATCCCTGGATGAAGATGTTACTTTTCCTTTATGAAAGTAGAGGGTAATGAGTTTGCTTGAGAAAAGAGATATAAAGTCCCCTTATAGGATGTGGCAGCAGATAATATGTTGGGGAGATTTATTTTTGACAGTCCCATCCCTAGGCCCCCTTATCTTCTCAGTCCTTTTTCATCTGTCTGTCATTCCAGTAAATATCACCATCCACGCCCAGCCCACTACTCTCCACACCTCATTTAGGCCTTGCCCTTTCTGGCATAGCATCTGCTAAGTCACTACTTTCTTCACTCTCCAACTTTGTCTCTTCCATCTCTGCTACATGGCCCAACGTCTGTACACAGTAATTGACTCCAAGTGAACCTGCTAAACAGAAGTTTCCCTCCAGGTAGCATTCACCTTTTCACAGTTGCCCTAACAAAATGCCCCAGAAGCAGTATGGTATTGTTGAAAGAGTGCTGGACTTAGCATCAGAAAGTCCCAGTTGCAGAATCATGGCTCCTCACTTACCCTTCTGATCTTGGATAAATACTTTAGCCTCTCTAGGTCTCAGAGTCTTCATTTGTTAAACTAAGAAACATAATTCCTGTCTTGCCCACTGTAATACTGTAATTTATAATAAGAAATCTATATTTGGTCTTAATCCCCATTCCTGGCATATAGCTTCTAAAACCCAAATTGTTGAGAGGGAAAAATATGTCTTTTCTTTCTTTTTGGTGAGGAAGATTGGCCCTGAGTTAACATCTGTTGCCAATCTTCCTGTTTTTGCTTGAGGAAGATTAGCCCTGAGATAACACCTGTGCCAATATTCTTCTATTTTTTGTATGTGGGATGTTGACACAGCATGGTTTGATGAGTGGTGTGTAGGTCTGCACCCAGGATCCCAACCTGCGAACCCTGTGCCACCCAGGTAGAGGTCATGAACTTAACCACTAAGCCACCAGGCCACTCTGAAAAAATGTGTTTTTTTACTATGTTATTAAGAAGACTTTTGGAAAGCCCTTAGGTAAACTAAGGATGGGGGCTTATTGCCAGTGGGGCCACCTATGTGATTAGAAGTTTGGAAATTTGCAGTCCCTGCCTTGCCGCACTCCGTCTCCTGGAAGGGAAGAGAGACTGGAGATTAAGTTCAGTTGCCAATGGCCAATGATTTAATCAACCATGCCTATGTAATGAAGCCTCCATAAAAACCCAAAAGGACAGTGTTCAAAGAGCTGTGGGTTGGTGAAGACATGGGGATTTGGGGAGAGTGATGCGCTCAGAGAGAAAAAGGGAGAGGGTGCCCCTCTCCTTTCCCCATACCTTGCTTTGTGCATCTCTTCCAGCTGGCTGTTCCTAAGTTATCTCCTTTCCTGATAAACTGGTAATCTAGTAAGCAAAATGTTTCTCTGAGTTCTGTGAGCAGCTCTAGCAAATTAATCCAACCCCAGGAGGAGGCCATCGAAACCTCTGATTGGAGGCCCACAACCTAGACTAGAGAGTGGCAGCTGAAAAGTGTGTGTGAGGGGGGAGCAGTCTTGTGGGACTGAGCCCTTGACCCGCGGGATCTGACATGATCTCCAGGTGGACAGTGTCAGAATTGAGTTGAATTGTAGAACATGCAGATGGTGCCAGAGAACTGCTTGTTAGCATGGGGGCAAAACTCCCACACATCAGAATCGGTGGTCAGAAGTGGAGCTACTGTCAGAATTATACCCATTTCATAGGTTTGTTGGGAATATAAGATAACATAATATGAATGCGGTTGATCAAAAAAATTGCAATGGAATTGTAACCACATAGATGGTCTCAATCTGTTCATCTCCATTCTTTCAATCTGTCAGCATCCCCCCCACCTTAGTACTCTAAGAGCTGGAAAATACACACACAAACCAAAACCAAGCAAAAGAATTTGGAATCACTTAAAGTTTTACACTCTCAACTTTGGTACCCTTAAAATCTGGGTTGAATAAGTGAGTTATCACTAACTTTCTGAGGGATATTATTTCCTCATAGCAAGTACTGATTTCTTGTTGACTGTGTCTAAAGCTGCAGCCTCCACCTGCACGTTACATGGGATCCTCCTACCCAGACCAGGCCTCTGGCACAGCAGGAAGCTATCTTGTCATAATACTTCTTTTGCTTCTCCAAGATAATAATTATGAGCAAAGGGCAAGAGAGGGAACCTCTGACATGGAATTGGAGAATACCATAACCTGAAGGAACTACCTATGTACAAATAGCCATATAAGTTAGTTGGCTAGAGGTGGCTCTGGTTATTTGAAAGAAGTCATTGGTCTATAAGCAGAACTCAAATCTTTATATGTTCCATATCATATTATCTGAATCCTGTTTCTTGCCTCTTTTGCCTGACTGACTCACTCTCAGAGGTGGAACATCAGAATGGCTGGTTTCCAATATACTCTCACGATTCAGGGGTTAGTCCAGAACTGTCCAACCCACATCACTTCGAGAACTACATTCGAAATTGCTCCTGACATCACTACTCATTGCCTCATTTATGGTCTCAACTCAGCTTTCATCCTTGATGAAGCACCTTCCCTTTTGCTCCCTTCTTACAATAAAGTTCTTATCTCTGGCTATGCTGTCTCAGGCAACCCTGAGTAAACACCTGCTCCTAGCATCCCTTGACCCAATACCACCCAACTTGATGTATGCCCTTGTGCTCAGTCTCCCACTGGGTTCACACCAGTCTGTGACGGATATCTGAGTATAAGCCTATGTGTAAAGGAGGGTACATTTTCTAATACAATTGTGAGATATACCATACATATAGAAAATGCAAGTACAGATGTATAGGTTTAAAATAATTATTTAAAAACACCCAACGGGGCCAGTCCCGTGGCCCAGGGGTTAAGTTTGCATATTCTCCTTCAGTGGCCTGGGGATCGCCAGTTCAGATCCTGGGGATGGACCTACACACTGCTCATCAAGCCATGCTGTGGTGGCATCCCACACAGAAGAACTAGAATGACTCACAACTGAGATATACAACTACGTACTGGGGCTTTGGGGAGGAAAAAAAAAGAGGCAGATTGGCAACAGAGGTTAGCTCAGGGCCAGTGTTCCTCACCAAAAAGAGCATACTTAAAAAAAAAACAAACAAAAAACACCCAAGTAACTGTTACCTGGCTGAAGAAATAAAATACTAACATCCCAGAAGCCTCCCTGTGTGACCCTCTGCTGTCACAGTCCCATTCCTCCCCAAGATGAACCCACTATCCTGTCTGTGGGGAGAGTTTATTTGCTTCACTTTAGAGTTTAAATCCAGGAGGCCAGCCAATGATTTCTGAAAAGGGCCAGAGAGTAAATATTTTAGGCTTTGAGGATAGCTTATGGCCTCTGTCTCATATTCTTTTCCTTTTTGCTGTTCTTTTCTTCATTTTTTTAACAACCCATTAAAAATGTAAAAATCATTCTTGACTCACAGGACACGGGCCAGTCTTGGCCTGTGAGTGGTGGTTTACTGGTCTCTGGTTTAGATCCTGAAACAATATTGTTTTGCTTGACTGCTTATTTTTTATTGTATATAAATGGAATAATAGAATCTTATTTTCAACACTATTCTTGTAAAAGTTATCCATGTTATTTTACTAAGCTGTACTTCCTTCATTTTCATTGCTGTATAGCATTCCATTGTCAGAATTCATTTTTTTTCATCCATTCGGCAACGTATATTTGGTTGTTTCAAAGTTTTTGCATTTAAAAGAATGTCACTATAAACATTTTTACATGTAAATTTTGGCACTGTGCAAATTTTATGGGAAATACACTTTGGAGAGAAATTTCTGAGTCTACTGTCCACTTTACTAAAGACAGTTTTCCAACAGGATAGTAGATATTTTCGCTCTCGCAAGTAATGAATTGGATCTCCCATTGATCCATATCCTTAGCAGTACTGGGAATTGAGAAACGTTTTTAATTTTTGTCGAATTGTTTCCAATTCACACTTCCCAAATTGCCAGTTGTGGTTTTTATTTTCATTGCCCTCAATACTAATGACATTGAGCACATTTCTACTATGCTCATTGGTTATTCGGATTTTCTCTTTTGGAATGTGCCTATTGAAGTCTTTTGTCTTATTTTTCTTGGGTAGCCTGTCATTTTCTTATTGATTTGTAGAAAAAAACTTTCATATATTCTAGATATTAGACTCTCTGGTTTTATGCATTGACAATGACTTCTGCCTGTTTGTGGCTCGTTTTACTGCAGTTTATGGTATCTTTTGATAAACAGAAGTTCTCAATTATAATTTGGTTGAATTTATTAAAATTTCCCTTTATGATTACCGATTTCTGTATCTTTTTTTTTAAATTAGGGATACATGAGTTCTGAAAGCACATGAAGCTAAGAAGCTTGGGGACTCATGTAAAGGAGCAGGAAAACTACCTTTTCCATGCTTTCATCTCTTGTGTCTTTGTGGCCATGAAATTGCCTACTGCTTATCATATCACCACTCATGCAGCCCAAGGCCTGATGATCCATGATAGAAGTACCACACTCGTCAGCTAAAGCCTCTCCCAGTGCTTTGTCCTTCCCTGTCTACCCTACGTCTTCAAGCTCTCTCAATGGCCTGCTGGCACACTGGTCTTTATGTCATACGTCAAAGATCTTCACCTGGAGATCTCCACTTGGCACCTTTGGACTGGCTGATAGCTTTCATCTTCTTCCTTTTTCACATCCTGGTTCTCAATCCAATGAACCTGTTTCTCCCTCTGAGGATGACACTGTCTGTCAATAATACATCTTTCCTCTCTCTTGGTTTCAGTATGCCTGATATTTCTCCTATCTTCTTAGTTTTCTTTTTTTTTCCTCTTTCCCTGACAATTTTAAAATCAGTGATCCTTTACCTTTCGGGGATTCCTGAACTTCTTTGGAAATCTACTGATTCTTTTCCCTAGAAAAATACATATATATAAATAAATATAATTTTCCATAACATTTCAGAGGGCACGCTTCCATTATCTCACTTGATCCTCACAAGAGTCTTGTTAAACATCTACCATACTCATTTTATGGATGGAATCAAGGCTCAGGGAGTTTAAATGACACAAAAACAAAGACTGAGCTGGCAAATAGTATGGAAGCAGGTAGGCCATGATGAAGCGATCACTGAATCTTGCAGTTGTGCTGCTAATCATCAAAGTGCTGATGCAGCAAATTGGCTGATAGAAGACTTTGCAGTGATGATGGGTCCTATCAACAAAATATTTTTAATTTCACCCAAGAAAAATGGATGTGATGCCTGGGACAACAGCATCAATGTACACACCACATTTTAGCATTGATCTTTCCATCATATTATGTCTGGCTATAATGACATTTTTTGGGTATATTTGCACATATTATCTTAAGCTGCTTCTACTTATAAATCCAAGCTGTAGCATTCCTGTTCAAATATTATATTCGTAGGTTAATCAAAGAAGCATATTTTGTATGGAAGGATTTTTAGTCCGATGCAGAATTATCTTTCACTCAACCACTCATTCATTTACTGTTATAGCAACTTGCCAACCTGGATTATTTATATATGGTATACCTATTAATTAACTCATATTAAAAAGCTGTAAAAACATCTCTTTCAAGATTAAATACATGCAGAAAAAGTGAAAGAAAATTTAAACCAAGACCTTAATATAATAAATTTCCCTGGGATCATAAAATCTGGAGAACCAGTAAATGGAATTTTCCTGGGGAATCAGTAGAATGGTTTGTAAAGTACCTTCTAATCTATTTACTTTTGCTTTCATTTGAGATTCTAAGTTTTGTGACGGAGATGTTTCTCTTTGAGGATTGTGATACAGCAGTAAGAGGAGAGCTGAGAAGTTTCTGGCAGTGGGGCAGGGTTTAGATTATAAAAGTGAGGAAGGCTCGATGCTTTCTGTTGAAATAGACTGTTAAGAACTTTGTCAAAGAATGAACTCTTACTGTAACCCACACCTCATTTGTCACCCTGATGGGCTGAGGAAAAGTGACATTTACAAACTGTGAATGAAAGCACATCCATTTCACCAGTCTGACACCCTGATATAATAACTATTTACCTTGAGAAAGAGGCACCGAGATTTCCGATTCTTGTGAATCTTCTCACTTTGGCACTTATTTTCTCACTCTGTCAAACAGCCCCAGATTAATGGAACAATTTGTTCAACAAATCATATTAGTAGAATGCACAGAGGGTAAAGAGAGAGAGGTGGGGGAGTAGAACATTTTTACTCATTCATAGCAGTGGTATCTCTGCAAATAAAAATGTAGTTATGCCTGACATTTACAGAAGGACAGCGCGAGAGGGAGAGAGTGTAATGACTCTGGGCAGTGGAGAGATCATTTTGCAAGAACAGTAGCACTCAAAGGGGAATAAGATAAAGTTACACATAACATCTAGATTGAGCTTCCTTCTAGAACATATTTGTCAAACACAGCAGGATCTGCCTGTGTCAGAAAAAAAAAGAAAGAGTTTTCCATTAAAATTAAGCACTTTCTGCTTTCTATGCTACATGGATATCCTCCTTTCCAGCCCACACTTGGGAAGTTTCGAAGAGTTCCAGGAACATCGAATTACAAAAGAGATGATTCCATACCTCGGGATAGTTCCTAGGTGTAGGGTCACGTAATAGGTTCATACGATTCGGATTGAGATTGTTAATTCTGATAGGCCTTCAATTCACATTCCAAGAACAAAAAGTAAAAATAGAATAACCGGTTACACAAGTCACATATTTCATGTCTTTGTGCCAAAAATCTGAATGGATATTTAGAATATAGAGAGCCAATAAATATCAGCTACAGCAAATATGGTTATTTAAATATACGCTGCCTATTGCTTCTCTTTACATATACACAAAATACATAATACATAATGCCACATTTTCCCACTAACTTTCAAAGGACACTCAAACTTGGCTGTGATGTTCATTTGTTTGTGTTAGAGTTATCACACCACTATTATGTCTTGTAGCCACAAGAGAAATTGGCACTCACTTGTCCCCTGTTTCTGGATACTGTGGCCTTGGGTGTCAAAGGAAAATATCACTTTGCATTTCTGCTCCTTTAATTTCTTTTTCTTTCCTCTTTTCTTTTTTTCTTCTTTTCTCTCTTTTTTAAAGGTTCTTGACATATTTCTGAGCCACAAGAGAGATCCCAACCGCTCTCGACATAACACTATTTCCTGTAAACCCATGATTTACTTAGAGAGAATGTCTTCTCTTTCCTGGGTTGGAAGTTTCAATTGGCAAATGCTTTTTTATCCAAAGATTATTCTAGAAATATTTTAGCGTAAAACTGAGCCATTCAAATCATTAAGGAATAATGATAGTTCAACAAAAGACTCATTTCCGGTCATGTTTCAGTGTTAAGAAACAATGTGAAACTTCCCAGAATGTCGTGATATGATTGCCTCCAAGGAAACCACAAATCTTAATCTTAGGTATTTATTCTACAGGAAAATAATCTGTTCCAGAAAGTTCAGGCCACCCTCTTATTGCTTATTTGCCCCACTTGTCATGTTGCAAATATTTTATCAAAGAGAATCAAGACACTGCACGCTACTTTTCGGGAATTTTCGGGGCTAACTGAATAGGAAAATACTTGTTACGCCAGATATGTAGTGATTGTGTTTGTATGTGTGTGTGCGTGCACATATTTGTTACAAAGGAAACATATGTTCATGTTAGAAAATGTGAAATGTATACAAAAAATAAAAAATGTGAGTCTCATCTAAGTGCATAAGAATATACGTATCTGTGTATATATGACTATCTATCTACCTATCTATCTAGCTATGATATAAGGGTCAGAGATGATTGTCTCGAGTCACCTCAGATACGTGGAGACATATTTCAGGGATACACGTGGACTGGAGGCAGTGAGGCCTCAGGATGCAGATAACTCTCTAAGAGGCTTGTCCTTCCTGTCTTTTCACCATAGTCATATTCACATGGTTCCTTTCCTGTTGTTCTTGAGTTTGCTCTAGGCCATCCCTATTTCCATACATGTTAAAGCCACTGAACACAACAGAAGTTTGCTATTCACGCAAGAAACAGCGCCACACAGGAATCCACGTCAGCGAGGGCTTTCTTCCCATGGTGATTCAGGTATCCAGGCTCCTTCTGTCGTGCGGATCTTTTGTCCCTTCGGGCTTTGAGGTCTTCTGTGTCTAGCCTGTGTAAAAGGAGAGATTGAGAAGAGACTGTCTTTGACGCTAAAGGTTCTGGCCCAGTGGTAACACACATCATTTCTGTGGATGCAAAGAGTTCTTGGAAATGTCCCTGGCTGGGCAGCTGCCTTCCAGGGACAACTGCCCACCATGGAAAAGGAGGTACCCAGACAGTACTGTTTGCCATGGACCCTTCCGGCTTACTCATTTTTTCTGCTCTGTTTATCTTTTCTTTACCACTACTCCCACTTACTCATTGTTCATGCTACGTCATAACTGGGGTTTGGTCTGACACAGTAGTTGTTGGGCTCTGCCTCATGGTACCCGCCTACAAATTTTTAGAGCTTTAGCTTCCATTTTCAACTATTTGACTCTTCTTTGTTTCTCAATTTAAATTTCAGAAAAAGAATTATTGATCTATTGGCCAGCTTTCCATCCAAGATAGGCCCCTGCAGCTGTCACTGTGGAATTGGTGTCTATATGTCTGGTGTACTCCTTTAGTCTAATCAGCTGTGCCCTATTTATTTTTTTGGAAGGAGGGGTTGTACCTGACCGGTGAGTGGCTCTGCTTGGGGAAGTTTTTCTTAGAAAGGATTCTGGCCACCTTGACTTTACTTGTATATTACATGTTGTTTTATAGCTTGCTTTTCCCCCTCCTTCTCAAATATCAGACACAGTGTAAAAGAATATTTTATTCCTGCCACAGACTAAAAACATTCCACATTCCCAGAAACCTTAAGAAAGCAGGAAACCACGTGTATTTCTCTAGTCTCTATTTGCTTCCTGAAGCTTCTACTTCCTTAGGACTCATTGGTGGTCCTGGTTAGAGATGACAAATAAGCATTCCTTTCTCTATGTAGAAACAGACTTTTTTAGTTTTCGGGATATAGTTCCCTTCTTTAGTCGGCAGCCACCTCAGGGAATAGAGTGTGTCCACGTTGGAGGGAGGAATCTAAATTTATGGTGATTTCTTTAAAAAGAAGAAATCACAGTATGTGGCTTGTCATGAAATATGTTACTATAAATCAGGAAATATGGTCATAATTAGAGAGAAGTTGAGTTTAGTTATTTTGATATGCCTTATAGATAGGTGCCATTTATTGAATGCATTCTTTCACCTGGGCACTGTTCCAAACCAAACTTTACATTCATTGTTTCAGTTTCCACAACTTTCCCAGGTAGATGTTTGAATCTCTTTGCTCAGATGAAGAAGTGGTGGTTCAGAGAGATTATTTTACTTGCCGAAGGCCCCACTGGGAAACACAGGACCTGAACATTAAATTTAGTTCTGCCACTAAATCCTGATTCCACCATGTGTTGAAAGCCCCTCAATTTGAAATCTTGTACTATCTTGCTATTTCCTGTATATTTACTTAAAATAACAGAATGCATCAGAGTATAGAGTCAAACAACATTTCCTGAACGTTAGGTACTGTAGCAGCACTGGCACAAAGACTATCTCATAGATTTCCTCAACAACCCTAGGAGGTCAGTATTAGTCCATTCTACAGATAAGGAAACTGAGATTCAGAGGACTAAGTAACTTGCTTGGGCCACAGTCTTTAAGTGGCAGTATCCAGGATCTGAATACAGATCTTCTGGCCTCAAATCTGGGACTCGTCCTACCTCCCCTCAACTTCTTCACTAGTTAATACAAATAATTGAGGGAGACAATAATTGCTTCACATTAGCCTCTTTCTGTAATAAGCTCTCAGTTAGTGCTCCATATACGTAACGAACAAATTAATTTAACACATTAATGAATTTTCCTCCTGTATCTACTGGTGAGCGAAAGCTGTCACTACAGTTTTTTTTCTGCTTTTCCTTCCTATTTTCCTTTTGATTTGTGCTACTCTTAATTGAGAGGCTTGATAAAAGATAACTTTTAGAAAAAGGTAAAATCCTGACTCGCATACAGATATAAATATGAAGACATACGAAAGAACTTATTTTTCTCCTGCTATGCGAAGGAACCAGGCAGATGTTATAACCAGTTTAAGGAAAAGTCAAAGGAACACAAACGTATATGGAATATACGCAATATACACAAACGTAGAGAGGAATGTTAAAATGGATTGTGAATGGAAACAAAATTGTTTTTCCACAAGGAATGTGCTGGTGTTCAATGAAATCTTTACTACATAGGACAGAACTCACATTACTATCAGTTACCTACAATTTACAAAGAGTTCCCAAATAGCTCAGACAATGCACAGGGCTAGAATTAGGCAGCCAGGAAGGATGTGCTATACATGATGCATATTTTTCCATTGAAACACATTTTTTTAAACAAGTCCTTGATGTAGTCTTGAGAAGCTCATTTAAAGCATTGTATGTAGTCAAAGATAGATAGGCAGTCTGAAATAAACATAATGCGATAGTGCCATAAATAATAGATTTATGAATGAATGGGATGTTCTTTTCTATGCTATTTCCTGATTCTGCTGGTGGTCTCAGTAATTAAAATCCCTGCAGGTTTGATAGAAGGCTACACAGAGAAACCTCCCAAAGCAGAGAAAATGGGCTTGAAATGCTTCCACCCTGGGGAAGGCAAGGATGTCAGACCAGCCTGGCTCTCTTATCCACTAGTTCAGGCTGCCTCGCCTACAGCCTGAGGTAGGGATTGTGGTCAGGTGAGTTAAAACCCTTTGGCGCTGGCCAGCCAATCCTAAAGGGTCTCAAATTTACATTTTAAAATCCCAGGGGTCTCCAATTGAGGTTGAACAGCCACAGCTATGCACCAAATGGATTGAAAAAAGAAAAATTTCATCATACCACTTTCAACGCGTGTATCATTTCCAACCACGACTGCTTCGAATTAAAAAAATAAATTGATATTTTTGGAAATCTTGTAATTATCTTGTAAGTAGCAACATCATATGGATGTGTGTCCCTTGTGTGCGCATATATATTAAACGCGTTAAATGTTTAGAACAGAACACTTTTTCTTTCGGCATTTTTAATTTTTGGTATTAACCAGGAGATTCATGAATGCAAGTGGCCTTGACTCTCGCACAACAGAGAACTGAGGGGTCCTCCTCTGGTCTCAGGCCCAGGGCATTTTCTCTTGCAAGTCGCTGGCAATGCGATCTCGGTGACAAAGCTCCTTTAAAAGTCCTTTGGAGGGCAGAGGCCGGTGACACCCGAGGAGCGGCACCCCCGCCCTTCCGGTTTGGGAGGGCAGGCGGCCGGGCGTGGGAGGTCACAATGGCCAGTGTCCCTCCGGGGGACGGCGGCTCCAGGTGCGGGCGGGGCTGCGCATCCCGCCGGGCCGGGGGACTTTCACTGGGCGGCCGCGGCGCGCAGACAATGGGCCGGGGCCGGGCCTTATCGCGGCGCGCAGGCCTTCCCCGAGCGCGGCGGGCGGCGGCGGCGCTTCCGCGGGCCCCGGGCCGTCCCCCCCGGCCGCCCGCCGTCCCCCGGCCACCCCCGACCGCCGCCGCCGCCGCCCGCCGCTTCCTCCCCGCGACCCCGCGGCCCCCGGGCGCGGCGCGGCGGGCGGAAAAGCTTGGTGGGGTGGCCGCGGCAGCGACACGCGCGGCCGGGCCGGGCAAACAAAGGGGGGATGTGTGCGGCCGGAAAGTCCGGAAACGGGGCGCCGGTGGGGGCCGCGGGCGGGCGCAGTGGTGGCTCTCGGAGCCCATTGTTCGCCGCGCGCACATCCACACGCGCGGAACAAGAAATTAACACATCCTGCCGCCGCTTATCACCCCATCGACAGCCAAACGACCCGCGCGGGCCCGTTTCGCACTGGGAGGGTTTTGAATGTGTTGGCCAGGCCCGAGAATTCTAGCTCAAGCCCATCCCAGCAGTCCCCCTCTTTGTTTAGACACTGCCCTTGATGTTATTTATGATTTTCATGCTACTAGGACTGAGCTTTTAGAAAATGTATTGCTAATTTATGGGAGGGACGGCTGGTCTTTAAGAGGCGACATCCTGAGGATTTCATGATTATTGAAATAACGTGGAGTAACATTATTATGATTACTGTTATTAGTTGTTATTAGTTTGGTACTAATGCTAACATTCCTCGAGTCTTAAAAGACGCCAAGTTCTGCATATGTATTCATTCTTTACTCTCCTCATAACTTTATGAGTTTGGCGGTATTTTTATCTTCATTTTCCAGCTGAGGAAAGGAAGACGCAGAGGAAACCCACTTGGACACAGAGGTAGCAGATGGGGTGGCCAGGATCACAAGCTAAGCTGCTGGTTCCAGAATCCTAACTCCTAACTTCTGGAGTGATGTTTTGCAGCTTCTTTTTTCGCCTATGCGTTGCCATGGTTTTGATTTTATTTTGATCACTGAAATGAAGGACATTTCTGCAGCCTATGCTCTTGCTGAACTGGGAGTCTCTTTCCAGGGAGTCTTGGAACAGCAAAATTTCACAAGTGATCAGAGGAGCGAGGACCTTCATTAGGCAAATGATTTTCTTTATTAATGACTTTCTACACTTTTTAGGACTTAGATTGTCTCTGGGTTTTTGATGAAGTATTGTAGAATTGAAACGGAATTTATCCTTTCTATGAAAAGCATATGTTGTCATTTCTATGGTAAGTGTTCAAGTGAAAAATGAAGCAAAATGAATACCAATAAGCTTGAGACCAATTAATTGATCAACCTGGATAATTAGGCCAGAGTCTCAATTTTCCCGATTTATCCAAGTTGGGTGAATGTAGTCTAAATTCCCCTTCAGTGAATGACTGAGTCTGTTTCCTGTAAATCTGGGCCCTGCGTGTTGTTATAGAGAAATGTCCAACTATTCTTCTTCACTGTTCAAGCCAGCCTCTTGTAGCTGTGGAAGTCACTCAAATTAACTCATGCTGAGTTCTCACTAAGATCCAAATGCTCCTTGGGGACAGAGCATGCACAAATGAATAAGACATTCCTCATACCTAAAGCAATAACTCATTGGCTGGCCAGGAAAGATAATAACCAATAACTAAAATTTGATATGATAAGGGCCATATAATATGAAAGAAGAACACAGATGAGAGATCAATACTTTGACCTGGGGGTCAGAATGCTAAGAGAGGTTCAAATGCTTCAAAGCACTCTTATCTTCCATAAATGACCTTAAAAAACCACTCATTCAACAAATATTTAATTACATCTCATTCTTGTGACAGATATTGTGTTAGAATAAAACAAAACAGAACACCAAGAGATGCTAATTTCATGGAATTTGTAATCTAGTAGAGGAAGATAGAAATGAGTTAAACAACGACGTGACTACGTGAATATTACAATTGCTGGTTTGTATGATGGAAGGTACACAGTGTTTTAAGGTATAAAATAGAAGGATTTGAACTGATCAGGACAAGCAAGTATGAGAGAAGAGAGCTTTGTAGGCAGAGGAAAAGGCACGTGCAGACTTTCCTACAGTGGCAGTAGGAATGTGGTGCATCTTAGGAGAGAATGAAATGAGGCCAGCTTCCTGGAATAAGGGGGAGAGAGTGGTGGGAGATGAAGCTGAAGAGGGGCAGGGTGATGCTGTGCACACACTAGAGGCCATGCTAGACATGACAAATGAATGGCATGTTCAGCTTTAGACAAGAGATTGAATATATATATATATATATATATATATATTCCTCCCCATGAGGTGTCTTTGACTGCTATACAGAGACCAGGTATGCATGATACCCTAGCATTAGGAAGCTATTATATTAGTTCAGTTCAGAGATAATGGCTGATTCAATTGGAGTGATGAAGGAGGCAATGGAAAGAAGGGGCAGACTGGAAAAATAGGTACTCAGGAGGTTAAGTACACAGAACATGATGAGAGATAGGAGGAAAAGAGATGTGATGAAGATGACTTTAAATTTCTGGCTTATGTAACTAGATGGAAGATGGGTCCATTCTTCAGAGTGGGAAATATGGAGGAAGGTCAGGCTTGGGGAAGATGACCATGAGTTAAACTTTAGGTGTGTTGAGTTTGAGGTGCCGTTGAGTCCTCAAGATGCATAAAGTAAAGCATAGTGGGGTGGGGGGGATGGGATTAGCTTCAGATGGGGGGCAGACATATCTACTGTAACAAAAGAGTAGAAGAGCAGGGTAGTGGAGAGGTAGCTTGATTTGTATATTTGGTAATTGGGAGAAGAGCAACTGGGTGGGCTGAGTAGAGAAGATTTGGAATTACTCATAGTGAATGATTACTGAGGAGTATTGAGGACTCGTAACTTGTAGCATATCAATCAACTCTGTTTTGTGGCTTTCAGCAACAGCTCTTAATTGACTTGGGAGCTCATCGGTGTGGTGAAGGCAGGAGGTCAAGACAGTTTGGGCAGTGCCCATGAAATCTAAGGTGTGTAGGAGGAAGTAATAAAAGGAGAGTACTGATGAGAAAGTAGAAGGAATGGAGGTCCAATGAAGTCGAAGAACTGTTGAAGTAGCAGTAGTTAAGCCTGAAATGCAGAAAGAGAGTGTGAAATCGTTAGAGAGAACATGGCTCAATTAGTAAATTACAAGTGGTGGATTGTTCCAGAATACGGCCTATGGTGGGAGTAAATAAAGTAGGGTAGAAAAGATGGTCATTGGAGATGAAGGTGTTAGGAAATTGAGAGCCCAGGATGTTGGGTAGTCTTCCAAACACAGGCTGAATTAATCCAAGATGACAGCAGGTCTTAGGATGAAATGGAAGAGTGCCAGCCAAGTGCTATCATTTTTGATGGTAAAGAGATAGTGGCCAGCAGGTCTGTCAGTGGTGTCAGCAAACAGGAATGACATGCAAAGGTATTGAGTGTATGACAGGATGCAGGATAAATTGGAAATATTTTAGCTCCTCTACCCACCTCTTGTTGCCTCCACACAATCCATCTCTGAGAAAAGCAATAACAAAAGTAAACATTGTCATCTTTGATGTTTTTTCATGAAAAAAAATAATTCCGTGATATTTTACTCTCAAAGACAGACAGAAGTAAATGAGTTAGTCCTCAAGAGAATTGTCTCAAATCAGTAAACTCAAGGGACTGAGGAAAAGCATCGGAAAGAAAGCATAACTTTTGGGTTTTATGTTAAACTGAAATTTATAAGTGGGCTATTTTTGCTTGCAATGCGACTCTCCTCTTATCCGAGTATACCAATTCTTGAAAGTTCCATTAAAATTTCACTTCAACAGCTTTTCTCACAAAAATCTTCCCATTCTCTGAATATGTACGGGCATGCCCTACCCACCCCTACTCCTTGTCTTTTTTTTGTTGTTTTTTGAGGAGGATCAGCCCTGAGCTAACATCCACTGCCAATTCTCCTCTTTTTGCTAAAGCAGACTGGCCCTGAGCTAACAACCGTGTCCATCTTCTTCTTTATGTGTGGGATACCTGCAATAGCATGGCTTGACAAGCGTTGCATAGGCCCACACCTGGGATCCAAAGCAGCCAACCCCGGGCCGCCAAAGCAGAACCGGCAAACTTAACAGCTGCGCAACCAGGCCGGCCCCCTACTGCTTGTCTTTTATCCTTTATTTCTTATTTGTTACTCAAGAACCTGAAGGTAGATCCACACTATGAAATAAAGGACCCAGTTTTTATGCCAAATGTCGCTATTCATGGAACATTTTTCACATTCTTGGTAGATATTTTAGGTAGCTAGATATCCGAATAATAGATTAAAATGTATTTCAAAATAAAGAAGAGGAAGGGGTAAGAAGTGAAGACAGGGGAAGAGAGCAACTCAGTGATGCAGATAATTATAACTATCATTTATTGAGTTCACTACTTGGAAGCAAGGTGCTAAGTGATCTCCATATTGCGTTAATCCTTTGAAAACAGTATGATTTTTAGTTTCATTCAGGTGAGGAAACTGAGTCCCAGAGAGGTTAGGTAACTTGCCTAGGTCACACAGTTATTAAAAGTGGCAGAAACAGAATATGGACTGATGAAATCTGACACTAGAAGCAGTGCTGTCCCACTGTCCAGTTAGGTCGCTAGGCAGAAGAGAAAGGGAGAAATAGAAGAATTACTCATAGAAAACATGGTAAAGAGAGTCACAGAGAGAAAGAGAGGGCAAGAGGGGCACTGAACGAAATAGAGACCTAGTGCATAATAATATATGTTGGAAGACTCAGATTCTGGGGTAAGACAACCCGGTTGACATGAGGATTAAATGACATAGCTAAAGGAGCTTAACACATGCTGCTTAGTGTATTGTAAGAAAATGCTCAATTAATTGCCATTTTATTCATTTATTTTATTTGTTGCTCAGTTAGGTGAATTATTCTTGTCATACTAAGCACGTTTTATTTCTTGAGGCGGTATCTCTACCCTCAGCTGTGTTGCAGTGCTAAGAAACATAGATCCAGAATGCAAATGCAGAGGTGAAACAGTCATTCACCTAAAATTGCTTCTGTGCATTATGTGCGTGCTTGTGTGTGTTTGTGTGTGTGTGATGTCATTTGTGTTGATGTGGGTTAGCGGTTGTACCTCCGTCCCTCTGCTTAGGAAGATTCCTCTCTCAGGTGAGGATATGCCTGGTGGATAGAAACATCTTCCTCTCTTTATTCCTGTGTGTCAATTCTATTCTGCCTCAACAACAGGACTCATATATGGACAGACATGAGTTGACCAATATTGACCAATATTCTTTGAACCCTACATCTGCTTTTATGCTTTTTGAGTAAATCAATAGGAAAGTAAAGAGGGAAAAATCAGAATCATAGGTTTTTATTTTCATAACCCAAATGTGTGCTCACTAGTTTTTGAATTACACTATTTCTTGTTGTTTCATAAGACCTGTGGAATGTTAGAGTTAAAACGTAGTCACCAACTTTAAATTATCATTCAGTGAAGACTTTTCCCTCTATAACATACCAGATAAATTTTATAAAATTTTGGGTTGATAGGACACCTAAAAGTCATCTGGACCAACCTCTCATTCGAGGTTTGATTCCTGAGTCTCTTCTTGAAAACTTCATCTGAAAAAGAGTTTATTATTTGTGAGACATCTATATCATCAACAGAGTTTCAATTCAAACCCAAGAATGTAAAGAATTTAAGGGATTTCAACATTCATCAAGTATTACCTGTCTTTTTCATAAGGTCTCTGATACTCATCATGTATTCTATTTGAATTCCTTCAATAACAGGACATTCACTGTTGTGAAAGACGAGCCTGATTTATTTATTTTTTTTAATAAGAGTTTCTTACATCTCTGAATATTGTTCTTTTGACCTCTTCTCACATTTAAAAATCTCTTTTCCGTAGACAATTTGTAACCAATATCATCAACCATCTTTCTTGAGATATGGTTTCAAGATCTCTCACTATCTAAATTACTCTTCTCTGGATGGTTCATGTAAGATATAGAAAAAAAATTAGGCACAATACTTCAGGTGTAATTGCCAGGTACCAAGTAAGGACACTGGGAGGAGAGTCAGGGGTCTTCTACTTACCAGTTGTATGTCATTAAAACCATCACTTAGTCACTCTCAAGTACAGATCATTCATTTGGAGTTGGATGAAAAATTCACTGAGGCCCAATTCAGTTAAAAAATTCTAAAATGTCACCATTAAATCTGTTACTCTGGATTCTCAAGTTTTTAAAACACAACCAAAATATGTGTGATTAATTGGGCCATTAATGTTTTTTGCATTTGTTTTCAATATGTATCTATTGAAACTAGACTCCCATATTTCCGGTTAACCAAGTCTTGGATCTTTTATTTTTAAATTCACTCGTTCTTATTTAATTATAGAAAATTTCACACCTGTTAATCTACAGTTCCATGAGTTTTCACGAAAGTTTCCATGGAACCACCAACATAATTAGGGTATAGAACAGCCTATCACCACTAATATTCTCCTGTGCCACTTGATAGTGAAGACCCCATTCCTTACCTCCGTGGCTCCTGGCAACCACTTGTGTATTCTTTTCCTTTAATTTTGCCTTTTCCTGGAAGTCATATGAATGGAACCATACAGTATGTAGCTTGTGTCCAGGTCTTGGCAATCATGGATAAAGCTGCTATGTGCATTGTGTACATGTTTTGTGTGAGGATAAGTTATCATTTCTCTATAGCACATATCATAGACCAGTGTGGGGTTGCTAGATCATAAGGTAAATATATGTGTAGCTGGACAAGAAACTGGCAAACTCTTTTCCAAGTGACAGTATCATTTTTCATTCCTAATAATAGAGAGATATTTCATGTATTCTCTTATAATCCTTTTAATGTCTGGGGGATCAATAATATGACTCTTTTATTATGATGTTGGTAATTTATGTCTTCTCTTTTTGTTTGGTTAGCTTGACTAGAGGTTGATAAATTTAGTTCATATTTCAAAAAAAAGCTTTCAGTTTTGTTGATTTTTTTTTGTTTTCAATTTCTTCTCAAATTTTTTTCTTTTCCTCTGCTTGCTTTAAATTTAGTTTTCTCTTCTTTGTCTAATTTTATAAGATGGAAGCTTACATTATGGATTTTAGATCTTTCTTTTGTTATATGTGTTTAATGCTATACATTTCGCAATAAGTATTTCTTATCCCACACATTTTGATAACTTGTATTTTCATTTTCTTCAAAATATTTTTAGGGGGCTGGTCTTGTGGCAGAGTGGTTAAAGTTCTGTGTGCTCTGTATCGGCAGTCCAGTTTTGTAGGTTTGGACCCCAGGTGAGGACCTGCTCCACTCATCAGCCATGCTGTAGAGGCGTCCCACATACAAAGTAGGGGAGGAGTGGCATGGATCTTAGCTAGGGCTAATTTTCCTCAAGCAAATAAAGAAGAAGATTGGGAATGGATGTTATCTCAGGGTTAATCTTCCTCACCACAAAAAGAAAATTTTTTAAAAATTTCTACTGAAATTTCTTCTTCAATTCATAAGTTATGTAGAAGTCTAATCAATGCCCATATACATGAGAATTTTACAGCTATCTTTCCATTAATAGTTTCTTGTTTGAGTTTGTTGTGGTCTGAGAATGTACTTTGTCTGAATTCCATTATTTGAAATTTGTTAATATATGTTCTATGGCCACAAATCTGGTCTATTTTGGCAAATGTTCCATGTGCACTTGAGAAGGTTGTGTATTCTGCTATCATTGGACTGTTCTAGAAATGTCAACTAGAGGAAGTTGATGGATGATGCTGTTTAGATCTTCTATATCCTTACTAATTTTATGCCTGTTTGATCTTCCAATTGCTGAGAGAAGAGTGTTGACATCTACAAATATAAACATTGATTTCTCTATTTTTTCTGTAAGTTATGTCATTTTTTGCCTTGTGCATTTTCATGCACTGTTGTTAGGTGCATAAATGCTTAGGATTGTTATATCTTCTTGGAGAATCGATCACTTTATCATTATGTGATATTTCTCCTTTATCCCTAATCATGTTACTAACTCTAAAATCCTCTTTGCCTAAAATTAGTACAGCTGCTTCTACTTTCTTTTGATTAGGGTTAGCATTTTATTTCTCTTTCTGTCCTTTTACTTTTAACCTATCTGAGTCGTTATATTTAAAGTTGCGTTCTTGTACATAGCATATGGTTGGGTCTTCGTTTTTCGTCCAATTAGACAGTATGTTTCTTTTAACTGGTGTGCCTAGACAATTCAAAATTAAAATTACTATTGATATAGTTGGATTAAAATGTACCATCTTGATAACTGTTTTCTACCTGTTGCCTTTGTTCTTTGTTTCTTCTTTTTGCCTACACCCCTGTCTTTTTCTGCATACTGTGATTTTATGTAAGAATTTTATATGATTCCAGTTTGTCTCCTCTCTTGACATATCATTTTTATTTAATTTCTTTTAACTTTTAAGTGGCTACCCTGTAGTTTGTAATATATATTTTTAACTAACCTAAGTCTACCTTCAAATAATACTATATTACATCACACGTAGTGCAGATACCTCGTGAAAGACTTTTCCAAATTCCTCTCTCCCATTGCTTATGACATTAATGTTATTTGTTTCCTTATCCATATGCTACAAACACTGAAACAGATTGTTACTATTATTGCCTTAAAAAATAGTTACCTTCTAGATAAATTAAGAAAAATAAATGCAAAAGATAATATCAGTTTTTTTCTGCCTGAAAACCTTTTTTTTTTTTTTTTTTACAATAATTTATGGGGTAGGTCTACTGAAGTCCCTCAGTTTGGGGTTGCCCAAGAAAGACTTTGTATATGCTTCATGTTTGAAGGATAATTTTGTTGAGTATAGAATTCTAGGTTTGCAGGGTTTTTTTTCTTTCAATAAAGATTTCTATGAATTTTCTTCCTGCTTGCCTGGTTTCTGATGAGAAGTTGCTCTAATTTGTATCTTTATTCCTCTGCAGGTAAGGTTTTATTGCCACTCTGGGTTGCTTAGAGATTTCCACTTTGTCTTTGGTTTTCTGAGTTTAATATCAATGTCTAGGTATGAATTTTTTGTTCTCTCTCCTTTATCATCTCTGAGCTTCTTAGATGTGTAGTTTGATGTCTGTCAATAATTGTTTTTAATTTTTGGCTATTATCTTGTTAATATTTTTTCTGTCCCACTGTTTCATTTCTTTATGATATTCCAGTTGTATGTATGTTACACACTTAATGTATGTTACACATTTCCATTGTTCTTAGAAGTTCTGTAATGTATGTTTCATTCCTTGTTTTTCTCTTTTTATTTCAGTTTGGGAAGTTTCTAGTGACCTTTCTTCAAGTTAACTCATTCTTTCTGTGGCCGTGTCAGTTGTACTCATGAGTCTATATATGGCATTCTTCATATCTGTTACTGTGATTTTGTTTTTTGTTTTTTTAATTTTTAGCATTCCTTTTCAATCTTTCTTAGACTTGTCATCTCACTTCTTACATTCCCCATGTGGTCTTAACATTTCGCCTAATTTTTCCATTAAATCCTTTAACATATTAATCATTGTTATTTTAAAATTCCCATCTGATAATGCCACCTTCTGCGTCATTCTTGAATCTGGTTCTGATGATTGCTCTGTCTCTTTAGACTGTGTTTTTTTCTTCTCATTTGGCATGCCTTGTGATTTTTTTGTTGAAATTTATAGGGTTATAGGAACTGAAGTAAATAGGCCTTTAATGTGAAGATTTATATTAATTTAGCTAGAAGTGGATTGTTTTAATGTTTGTTGTAGCTATGGAGACTGGAGGCTTCTAATTCTTCAAATATCCTTGTTTTTATCCCCTCTTGGCCTCGTGGCTTCCCTTTATACTGCTTCTCAGAGAGTCTGCATCTTGCAGCACTTTCTGTTATAATCTGCTGTTGTTATTACTGGAGGTTTGTTAGTGTGGTGGTGGAGTGTAGGGGTGGGAGTTAGTTTCTCTAATATTCTTATCAAGTCTCAGTGTTTTAGTGGCCTATTTCTCAGAAGTGTGGACTTCAAAAGTGTTATTGCCTCTCCTCCAGCAGTAGAGATTTTTCTGCACATGTGTCTCTTGTCTATTACCCAGCTACTTCAGTGCCAGTCTATTTCCTTGAAGTCTTCTCCTCTGTTAAATGTAGTTCTTATTTATTTATTTTTTCTTAGGTGTGACCAGAAGGCTGGCATAGGCTGGAGTGGGGCAGGGCTTTCTTCATCCAGCTGTTATAAACTTCAGAAGTGCCCTCTGGAAAAGTCCTTCCCCTGGAGACCAGGCCTTTTTAGGTAGAAGAGTGTGGGAGGGTCTCACTATGACTTCTCTTTCTCTTTTTTGCCAGAGCACAAGGGGAGCTTTCTCCCATCTTCACCATGAAAACCTGGTGGGGTTTCCAGAGAGAAGGTCCACAAAAGTTTGAAGTCCCATCTATAACTGTAGCCTCCAGTCACTTGTCTGCACCCAACCTCCAGCAATTCATCAACATCATCATTTAGATGTTTCTACAAGTTTATTTTCTGCTCCAGGGAGCAGATCTTGGGTCAGGTATCTCTCTAAATGTGCCTGGCACTTCAGATTTCATGGTGGTAGTTTGTCCTGCAACCTCAGTTCTCTGCTGGAGCCAAGAAAAGTCATTAGTTTCAGTTTTGTTTATTTTCTTTCAGCTTTTACTTGCTATAAGGACAGGAGTCACAACTTGCAAACTCTTTACATATCAGAGCTAAAGCTAGAAATCCTCCCATCGATTGACCTTTTAAGGTCAAAACAATCTTACGTTTCTAAGATAAGCACCAGTTGGTCATGGCTCATTATTCTCTCTATGTATTCGTGGATTTGATTCACTAAAATTTTGCTAATTGATTTTGGGAATATATTAATTGAGTATTTATTTATAGTTTTCTTATAATCTTTTTTTCTGCTTTTAGTGTATCAGACTAACACTTGCCTCAAAAAATAAGCTGGGATTTCTGAAAGGATTTTTTTTTTTTGGTAGAATTGTGGTTATTTCTTCCTTAAACATTTGATGCAATTTACAAATGTGTATTCTATCTTTTTTGTATGACATATTCTATAAATGTCAATTAGGTCCAGTTTATTTATAATAGTATTCAACTCTTATGTTTTTGCTGATTTTCTATTTATTTGTTCTATCAATTACTGAGAGTGGAGAGTTGAAAATTCCAACTACAGGACTTGTTTATTTATCTTTTCAGTTCTGTTAGCTTTTGTTTCATGCATTTTGAAATTGTGTTATTTGATATGCATTTAGGATTGTTTTGACTTTTTGATAAGTTGACCTTTTATTGTTATTTATCCCTGGTAATACTACTTATCTTTTATCTGATATTTGGCTTTTTTTCTGCTTAGTGTAATTATGTATATTTTACACTTCAAGTATCTTTACTGCAGCTAGGATATAGTTGGCTGTTGCTATTTTTTTATCCAAGCTGATTGAGACTCCAATCTCTGTCTTTTAATTAGAGTGCTTAGAATGTTTACATTAAATTTAATACTTGATATGAATAGTTTTAAATCTATTATTTTACTATCTTTTCTAGTTTTTGCATCTGTTCTTTGTTCCCCCTTCCCTCTATTCCTTGCTTCTTTTTGATTAATTTAGTATCCCGGTTTATCTCCACTAATACCTTTCTTGTATTACCTTTCAGCTATAAGTTCTTGTGTTTTCTTTGCTGTTTTTCTACACTTAATAATATGCATCTTTAACTTATCAAATTTATCTTCAAATAATATTAAATCACTTCATAAATAATATGATACATAAGCAGTATACTTCCATTTCCCCTGACATTTTCTTTCTGCTGTTGTTATCATATAGTTTACTCTAATTTTGTTTTAATCCCCACAGCATTTTATTTTAGTAACTTTGGAACCTCTAATGTGCTTGATTGTTTCCTTTGTTTAATTTTTATGTATCTCTTTTTTCATCCAGTCAGCTCAAATACCTTTGAGATACTAACTGTGTCAGCCCTATTGAGTTCAAGAACAGAGGTATTGGCAGAGATAAATTCTAGTGTAGACAGATCTATGTACGGGAAACTATGTATAGTTAATCTCTCCTCGTCATGCTAAACAATTCAAGTAACGTCTTATTCTCAGCCCCTTCCCAACGGTAGAGAGTACCTAGATTGTAGTCTACACAGCCAACGGATTTGAAGGAGTAAGGATGGGAAAGGGAGACTTCTCAAGGCTATTTAACCCATAACTTTTTCTCTGTTCCTCTCCCAAACAGTTTCTGACTGTCAGATTTCACTCCTGAAGACACCATCACCAGAGGTCTGATACCTTTGGGGTGGGGACAGGCATTGATTGTTTCAGGAAATTATGGGGATGAGACAAGAACTAACTCTCAAAACCTGTTGTTCTATATTATCCCCCACAGCCATCCACGTGCCTCGTGTACCACCCTCTACACACACCAGGTCAAACACAGTTCTCTCTTTGTCCTGTGGTTTTTCATAGTTTCTCTCTATCTTGATCTTTTCTCTCCACAGTTCATTTCTGAGATTGATTTTGCTGAAGGGAACCAACAACTTTAAGAACCATTTGATTCGACAACAGTTGTCATTTTCAAAGATATTTATTGAGACCTCCTATGTGCCAGGCACTCTCATGGTGTGGAGATACAGAGATGATGTAGATGTGACCCACCATTTACTCCTAGAAAGTTTACCACCTATTGGAGGAGAGACACAGATAAACACATGATTTCTATAGTTGTTATCTGCAAAATTCTATGAAAACATAGGAAGAAGAGATTGATATTGTCTGGAGAATCTGATTTTATCAAATCTCAATGATACCTGTTTACTTTCTTCTTTGCTTGTGATCTAAATATCAATACATAAACATCTGAGGTTGTTCTCATCCATAACTATAGCTTAGTGGTTCTCAACTTTGATTCCACATTTTAACTACCAGAGGAGCTTTTAAAAAATGCTATCCATGAGCCGGCCCCATGGCACAGCTGTTAAGTTTTCATGTTCTGCTTCGGGGGCCCTGGGTTCACCGGTTTGGATACTGGGTGCAGACCTATGCACCGCTTGTCAAGCCATGCTGTGGTAGACATCCCACATATAAAGTAGAGGAAGCCAGGCACAGATGTTAGCTCAGGGCGAGTCTTCCTCAGCAAAAAGAAGAGGATTGGTGGCAGATGTTAGCTTAGGGCTAGTCTTCCTTAAAAGAAAAAAATGCTATCCAGAGTCCTAACTTCAAAGAGTCTGCCTAGACATTCAGATTCTTAAAAGCTCCCCAGATAGTTCAAGTCTCATCTGTTTTCTTTGCTAATATTAGATTACTCTATTTTAGTATAATGACATTCTCTTACTCTCTTAAATTTCAAGTGAAATTGTTGTTGTCCAAGTTCATGAATTAACTGCCAAAGGTTTTCACTCTTACTGGTTTTTCTGAGATATGCTCTATTTCCCTATTAGTAATTAGTATCCAAGGATGCAGAAAAGTAATATTTATAACAAAACAGCTATATTCCAGTAAAGAGCTTTCTGAAGTATTTGTTTAACTATATCAAACTTACATCATCAAGAGAGTATTTCTAGTTCATTTTCTTAGCCAATTATCAAAAATATTATTTGGGAGCCCAGTTGACCTCTTAAATTCCGTAATTTACAGAGAAATCCCATACTGCAGAGATTATATGAGTGAGAATAAATATTTAGTTTCTTGTAGTTCTTTAGAAGTAAAGAAGGCCACACAATTCTCTTCGCGGATTGTAATATATCAAGGACAACCAGAAGGTATGTGGACATGGACATCGAGCAAAGTGTTCAATGTGCCAAGGGTAAAATTGACAATAGCAACAAATTTTAGGCATTTGTGCCATTTTACGAATGGCATAAAAATAACACTCAGTATATTTGCACCTAGAAAAAAAAATGTTTCTATATGACACCCTTACCTGTGTTGTCATAACTTCAGCTGCACCTTATCATGAGTGCAGGTTGATTGTGCAAACTATAGCTAGAAAAATATTGGAGAGCAAATATATGCTGGAAAATAATTAAATCAGAATGAAAGAGTAATAATATGGTTAACTGTGTTGTACCAATACAGCTATTGTAGTGATAAATAGGTGCAAGAATAATTTTAAAAAATGTACACGTCATGATATTTGTTTCTGTGGGGAGAGGTATACCGATGTTTCGTCTTTGTATACTTTGAGCAAAGCAACTAAAAGAGCTCATCTAGCAAAAAAATACAATTCATATTAAATTTAACAACTTGTAAAATCTTCCTCCTAACACTAAAAGCAGTGTGTGAACATTTGTTTATGTTTCCTTCTGGATTTCTCACTTGTTTTTGGCTAATAGTAATAGTCATGGAATATATTTTATTTGATTTTGTGACAACTCACTTGACTTTTCTTCTTGGAAGGAAAGATTCCTAGGCTTAAGGTTATCAAAAACAGTGATCATTCACATGATAAATTCGTATTTGTGATACAGCAGGTCAAAAATAGCCATATACAAAAAGGCAATGATGTTTTGGAAGTTCATGTATTTTCTGATGAGGTGAAGCGAGGTTTCTTTGCAGGCTTTTTGGACTCATTGACTTTCATTGCCTCTCCATCTGTTTCAGTCAGTTTGTCATCTTTAGCAGAATGGAATGGCCATCTATCTAATTTAACTTGCAGTGCTCACTTCATTTAACTAGGTCAATGGCTGGTTATGGCAGAGGTTTTTTGTTTGTTTGTTTGTTTTAATATTCCCTGAAATAGAATTAGTTAACGAGTAGGAAAAAAATGTCTCTTAGAAAAATTATTCTTCACAAATTCTCAGTCAGATTCAGTTGATTTAGTAAGTTTTTTGGAAGTGTCATTAATCTTAAACTAGGACAATATTTTCCTGAGACCTCATAGGCTCCTGGAAGTCACCTGCCACTAAATGAAACAAAAGATCATGGCTAATTAACAGAAGTTAATACTGAGGAGTGGAAACGGGGCAGCACATTCTTTTACCATTTTAGGCACTACTATATTTCTTGAACTTTTAAACAATGAGACATTACATTTGAATTATAAAATAACAGAAAAGATAGTTCAGGATAGACTTGGCTTTATGATGGTTCTGTGTGATGAAGCCTTGGGTCAGTGCATGGTGGAATTGAAGTGGACCACATACATACATACAGCTTCAGTCGTGTTCCGCCATTTTTGAACAGCTGTGAGGAACCATGAACCATTCATTGCCTTCCTTTTACTTATTTGCCTTTCTTTTCTTTGTTACTCCTTGTGTTTACTGAGCGGAATTCACATAACATAAAATCATTCATTTAAAAATGAACAATTCAGTGCTATTTAGTACATTCACAATGTTGTGCAATCACCACCTTTATTGAGTTTCAAACTATTTTCATCACCCCGAAAGAAAACCCTGTGCCAAATAAGCAGTTACTCCCCATCCCTCTTTCTCCTCAAGCCTTGGAAACCACCATTCTGCTTCCTGTCTTTATAGATTTGCCTATTGTAGATATTTCCTATAAATGAATCATATGATATGTAGCCCTTTGAGTCCGGCTTCTTTTATTTAGCATTTCCAACATTCGTGCATGTTGTAACATGTATCAGTACTTCATTCCTCTTATGGTTGAATTATATTTCATTGTATGAATACATCACAATTTGTTTGGTTGGTTCCACCTTGCAGGTATTGGGAATTGTGTCGCCATGAAAATTCATGTACAAGTATTTGTTTGAATATCTATGTTCAGTTCTTTTGGGTATATATGTAGTAGTGGAATTGCTGGATCATAGGGTAATTCTATGTTTAACTTTTTGAGGAACCACCAAACTGTTTTCCACAGCATGTTATTCTTTTTTTTTTTTTTTTTTTTTTGGTGAGAAAGACTGGCCCTGAGTGAACATCTGTGCCAGTCTTCTTCTTTGTATGTGGGTCACCACCACAGTGTGGCTTGATGAGTGGTGTAGGACTGTGCCCAGGATCCAAGCTGGCAAACCTGGGCTGCTGAAGTGTAGCGCATGAATTTAACCACTACACCACTGAGCCTGCCCCCATTTCTTATTCATTTTTGATCCCTCATTTTCTGTCTTCCATTTCTCATCTCCTTGCCTGAGGTACCCTGCTCTGACTAAGGGAGGTAGTTGTAGAGAGAGCACTCCTGAGTCAAGTCCATCTCTTACTAATTATAAACAATGTGGGCAAGTTGCTTAGTTCTCTAAGCCTCAATTTTCTCCCCCTAAATGTGGTCACACCATAATGTATGATAACGTTTACTTTACAGTGTGTTGGAAAGATTAAATGTTATAATGTATGTTAAAGTGCTTGGACATTGTAAGCATTCCATACTTACTGAAACATGAATTGAGCAGGGTCAAATAGTTCTATCAGGTTTGGGAGAGCATTTTTCCAGTCTCTTGAACACCTCCCTCCCTACCCTACTCTATGTTAGAAGTCCACATCCATTAAAACACAATCATACACTTGAAAGCATATTCAAATTTAGGTGAGAAAGATAGCAATGAAGAAGAAAGACTACCTCAGCTCAGTAGTTATGCTTTACTCAACTTTATTGCTCCTAAAGAAGTAAAAGAGCAGTCTGTTAGGCGAGAAAGTCCACTTTGAGATTCTGCAAGTTCTGAATGACGAACATTTGCTTTCTAGGAATACCATCCTATATACATTTAAAAGAACCATTGCTTTCTGCTCAGAATCTTCAAAGGGTACCCCATTGGGTTGGAAGGAAAATTGAGTCATAGCAATAGCTTTGGAGGCTTTCTATGATTTGGTGGACACCCTCTCTCAGTCCTCATCTTCAACCATTATCCCCCAAGCTCATTTTGCTCTAGTAACACTACCCTTCCTGCCCTATCTCCAGCACACATGTACATGCCAATACAGCCTTTGCATTTCCTCTTTCTGGAATACTCTGTCTGTAGACATCAACATCACTAATTCCAGAGTTCCTTCAAATCAATGGTCAATTGGAACTTTCACAGTTTCTTGGGACTTATATAAAACACTTTCACTACCTTTCTGGGGCTTTCTATCCCCTTAATCTTACTTCGTTTTTTGTCCTTGTCACAGCAGTGATCATCTGCAGTGCTGTATGTTCTGTGATTTCTTTGCTTATTGTGTGTCTTTCTGCTCTAGAATATGAGTTTATGAGGGCAAGGTCTTTCTTTTTTTACTCACTGCTCTTCACCCAGCACCTAAAATAATGCTTGGTATGTAGTAGATGTCTCAATAAATACTTATGCAAAAATGACCATTAATATAATTAATAATACTGCAAAAGATGAAATTGCTTTCCCAGAAACATTACACTCATTATGCAAAAGTAAATTGCTCATTGACGCAAAATTAAAACTTTTATCAAATTCTCCCCTTATCTCCCCATGAAATATGAAAGATTTAAATATAGAGTATGTGTTTATATAGGTTACAAGCTCCCACAAGGCTGAGATTCTGTCCTTTTACATTTGTTATAGGAAATAGCCTATTATGAGTGCTGAATTAATATGGATCATGATTGATTTAAAATGCATGGTGTTTTGCACTGGTGTTCAGCCAACATCTATATTCAATTAAATAATCATTACAGTTGCCCGCGTTTGTGCATTACACTAATGGCAAAAGATATACTTGCAAAGGATGAATTTTTTCTGGGATGGTATAGGTACTATCACAAGTCTGGGTAAGATGCAGAAAATTTTAAATTCTGTCCTCATAAATTAGTTTGTGCAGAGTGGAGGGTCAACTCATGTGAGCACTTAATTTTAAAATTTGCTTGTGCACGTAAAAGAAAACAAAGGAATCCTTCGTTTCTACTGAAATTGGGGGATAATTTGGAGAACAGGTTTGAAATAAATTTAACCGTAAAACATGTCACTTTTCCTCATAGTTGAATCTGCAGGCAGCATATCGTTCTGTAGCTGATTCACCTGCTCCGCCAGGTGTCCTCACCCACCATAAGTATAAATATTTGTCTAAATTCTTCCTTTTTTGTCATTCTGTTTTTGTGTATATTAGAAAAACCAGAGCCAATTTGCTAGGGAAGAGCAACTTTTCTGGTTTTCTTTTGGCTGTTGATGACTTGGTCTCTCTGAATAGTCCCTCTTGTACTTGGCTGATATGAGACAAATTTCTCTGAGCTAAAAGCAGGCTCGGTGCCTTAAAAAATAAAAGAAAAAGATAGTCTATTCTCTTTCCCAGGGTCTCAAGTTGCATATATGTGTGAGCATCTTCTCCACGTGTCTGTTTCTCTGGGAATCATTTCACGTTCACCTTTTTTTATCTGCTGACAAGGTTATAGGCTTTGAAGTCAGATAGACTTGGATTTGAATTTTACCTTTTTCACTCCGTAGTTCTGAGATCTTGAGCAAATTGCTTGCTCTCTCTGGACCTCAGCCTGCTCATCCATGAAATGTGTGAAAGTGTTGCAAAGAGTTGTCTGCAGTTCTTTAGATCCCTGCTCACAGGTCACCTTCTCAGAGAGACCTTTGCTGACCATCCCACGCAAACACCCTGCCCCAGTGCAGAGGAAGCGTGCGCGTGGAGTCTGCTCCACAACGGAGGCTGAGTTCATAAATCCACCTTTATCTTGGCAAAGGTAACAAAAAGGGGTTCTGGGACTCCAGAAGCCTGTTGGTTAGTCATGCGGTTTGCTAGACTGATGACATCAGAGGACAATGAGCCCAGTGTGGGCGTACATATTCTTGAAAATACGATGGAGTTCTCCATTTGCACAGGGCTTAAGAGTAGACCCCCAAAAAACCCTAATAAGCAAGGAAACCAACAAAAAACAAAGAGTGAACTCAACAGAACTCAGAAAGTTAAATCTCATCAACCAATTTGTTGTCAATGCCTTTGAGTCTAGTCTGACTCCAAGTGACTGTGTGCACAGGAGAGCAGAACCCTGCCCAGTCTTTTTGCACCATCCTCTTACCTTCTGGCACTATATCCGGTAATGCTCTGCTGATATTCATAAGGTTTTCATGGCCCATTTTTTTGGAAGTGGGTGGTCAAATCCTTCTTCCTAGTCTGTCCTGACTGGAAGCTCCACTGAAACCTGTCCACCGTGGGTGACCCTGCTGGTATTTGAAATACCAGTGGCATAGCTTTCAGCATCACAGCAACACACAGTCGCCACAGTATGACAACCAACAAATGGATGGTGTGGTTCCCTGATCAGGAAACAAACCTGGGCTGAGGTGATGAGACCGCTGAACCCTAACCACTAGACCACTAGGCTAGCTTATCAACTAATATTCAAATCAAATCACTAAATATTTCCTGATTCTTTGTTTATTTTTGGCAAGGAAGGAAATACTCTAACCTACCATATTACTGATTATTTTTTGTCATTGAATTTGGTTTTCATATAGGTTTTGCCTGGAAGCAGTTTGGCAGGGTGGGGAAATGGTACCAAACTAGCAGTTAAAAATGAGGAGTTTAGGGGCCGGCCTGGTGGTGTAATGGTTAAGTTCGTGTGCTCTGCTTCAGTGGCCCAGTGTTCATGGAGTTTGGGTCCTGGGCACGGACCTACTCACCACTCATCAAGCCATGCTGTGGTAGCATCTCACAAACAAGATAGAGGAAGATTGGCACAGATGTTAGCTCAGCAAGAATGTTCCTTAAGCAAAAAGAGGAAGATTGGCAATGGATGTTAGCTCAGGGCCAATCTTCCTCACCAAAAAAATTAATTATTTAAGTAATTTAAAAGAGGAGTTTAGTTCTTTCTTCTGTCAATTAGCTGAAAGAAATTAGGAGGGTTTGTAAGTCATGTCTCTGAAAAGTAATCTTGTTTCATTTAATTTTTTAATCATTATTATTATTAGAGAGAAGCAGATTGATGTTTAGTCTTAGGTCCACAGCAATTCTTGACTTGTCTGCTGATTTGGGCCAGAAAAAATCTCCAGAGAGGATATTGTTGGTTCTCAGCCAGCTTGACCTATCTTGTGTAATCTGGATAGAAGAGTTTGGGGGATTTTTTTGAGGTCATTATGGCAATTCTTCTAAAAATATAACTAACATTGGATTACAGCTGCAAATCAAATGAAAATATCTATAGAGGCAGATAGAATTTGTTTAAAATCATGGATTCATTATGTATCATTTGTGTGAAGTTGGAAATCGTTTAATGTTTCTGAGTTTCACATTTCTCATCTGTAAAATAGACGTAAAGATGTCTTACATTCAGGGTTACGGGTAGGATTAAATTAATGAATAGACACAGTATATCTAGCCCAAAGTTCCTGGACTATTTTGTACCTTATTATGTTTAAAAGGAATGAAAGAAGCAGATAGAACTTACATTACATTATATTGAAACGAAACCTAACACTTAGGTTTCTTGTAGACTTTTGGCTCTTGATTCCTTGTAAGATGCAACTTTATTATTTTATTTAACTTTGAAAACAAAACACAAATCTATTTACATGTGTGCAAATCATAGAAGCTTAAGAGTAAAATATGAATAACATAACCTTGCAGGCAGGGCAGACGCCACATTAGAACTCTTCCTGTGTTGCCTAATTGTCAAGAGGGGCTTGCTGGGTTTTTTCATAAGGAAAATGATTTGAACGTCCTGGTATATGTATATGGACTTTTCTTTTATTCCTTTCTGTAGTCTAACCGGTAGTCTCAAGCTGAATGTGCAGAATTCCTCTGTAGATTGTATACGGCAGATTTGCAGGATTCTCTACTGTCATTTTACAATAGATGGTTTTTACCCCCATGCAGATTTTAGAATTTAATACTCTTGCAAGATGTAACATTACGTCCAAATAAATACAGCAAGTAATTCCAAGTAGACCAGCTCAAAACCTGTGCGAATGGATATTTAGCATGTTTTAAAGAGTCTCGTGGCACAGGCTTCAGTGACTATCACTCGTCCTTGAGGTTAGGCCCATTTGCCCAACTTGACTGTTTCTGATATTAACTCATTCTTCAATATTGCCCAGCCTTTCTTCCCAGTTCTAGGAAAAGCTTCCCCTTCTTTTCTCCCTGTCTAATTCCTTATCTTAATAACCTTCACAGTTTCCCAGAGTCTTCTCTTAATGTTGCAGCTACCCACTGATCTAAGGACTACCTGCCTCAAGTTACTGTCCTTGCATCCCAGCTCCTGCTCAGCTGGACTTAACTCCATCAACTTTCTGGAACTCTGCGTATTCCTGTCACTAGATTCCCTGTTGATCCCATTTGCTCTACTGGAATGTCTCTGAGGTTGTGCCAACCTCCTGCCTGGCCTACACACACTCATCTCTAAACCAGACACTCGAGAGAAGAGGACAGATCCTAGAGAATGTTTTCATTCTCCAGGTAGGCTCATCTTTTCAGTAATTGTACTTACAAGCAGAGAAAGGGAACCCTACTACAGAGCTTTGCAAAAGAGTAAACATCTGACAGTTGCAGTAATTCAGCTTTCTCTGTAACAGTAACATGAGTGACTTAAGCAGCCAAATTCTAAAAAGAAATATATTTGACTCTGATTCTCCTAAATCCATCTGTTCAAACTGGCGGTAATACAGCTAGCTGCATGTGGTTTTAAATTTGTGCACATTAGGACATGCAGCTTTGTGGCTAGAAATAGGGATGATACTAATGGAAAAAAATTATTCACAGTTTCCCATAGCCCCTTTGGTATAGTAATCTTGGCTCATGAGGTGGGAGAGTCATTGTCTAAAAGATCTGTGAGAAATCAAATTTCAGGTGAGAAATCAAACAACACCCAACCACTTCCATTTTTCAAAAGTCTCAAACAGGATCTGTACATCGGCAGTTACCTTCATGATGACTAACTAAAATTCATTGGTTACAATTCTTCAGTTTCATTCTGTTTTCACATTTAGATGTTTTCCTTTGCCAAGTTGAAAAAGGGGGAAAAAATAAATTAATCCTCTGGAGCTGAAACAGAAACATTTGGTCTTCTGTAATCCTCAGTTCTTAACCTAATGTGGCAGCTCATAGGGAAATTGTCGAATCTGCAATCCTACTTGCTTTGAGTTGCCTCCCATGTGGACACGTGTAACAGTCATGAATGAATGTGCATTGACAACTCATCTTCTCTGTTCCATGGTTCTAAACATACTTACCGTGTGTGGGTTTTATCTCTGTGACTCTTCGGTAGGCTACATATGGGTGTTTACGTGGTTGTTGCCAGAATGGAAACTAGTCTGTTCTGAGAATATTCCTAGTGGGTATTGAGACAAACATGACACTATGGCATTAAAATGTTTTGTGAAACATGTGGTGGCATGAATTCAATTGAACATTTCTTCTTCAAGGCCGCATTCACTGAGACTGTGAAACACAAAAGCAAAGGACCCCACTATATGTGTTGCATCAAAAACCTCTAGTAACTTTATAAGAAAGAGAAAAACAATCAAGGAATGTTCCTATTAACAATTATTTAAATGCTAATGGAGCATAGGTTTTTATTTTAATTTTGAAAAATTCTTACGGTGTTTGCGTATACACATGAGTATACTATACACACATATATGTGTGCACATACGCATATACACACCAGAGGGTACCGTTATTAAATCAATGTGAGCAGATATCAAGTCGTCAATCAGTGTTGTTGAACTGAATAAGACCACATATATTTGACCTGATCTAACAAATATTTTTTCATTTTACTCTAATTGTAATTGGTGGAGAGATTTTAATAAAATTGACATATTCACCTATACTGGAAAGAAAACCTTCCCAATCTAGATTATTGACAGTAGGTGAGGAATTTTAGGTATTTTGCAGAAGGATCAGGACTTTGTGTTAATTATATCTTTGAAAAATTGTGATTTAGAGGGCAAGGACCTTTCATTTTCTAATCAAAGGCTGATTCTTTGTTGACAATAATAAAGTTAGTAGGTCTCCTTTATATTGGTAAAGTACTAATAAACCAACCAGCTCTGGAAGTAGTTACGACCAGATAGAGAGGTCAGCCTTCGCCTCATTGTCCCTGTCATTTTTGTTCCCCAGCTCCTCTCTTCATCTGCATACTCAATCCTTGCAGAAAGCAAATCTTCGTCACCAAGACTTCTTAATCTTTTCCACTAAAATTCTTGTAATGGCAGAGGAAACTGAGCTTATTCTCTAGGAGGTTGGAAGGTAAGGATCTGAGCCCCAGTCTTGCTTCCATTTGATGAGAACTTCCTCTACGGATCGATCACCTGGGACCAGGTATAGCTGGTGTCCTTCCTGGTCCCATCAGAGGCAGGGCATGCAGCCTGAGTCAGGTAACAAACGGTAGGTCTGACCAACGCAGAATGAGTCTTGATATTGTGCACCTCAAATATGCTAATTGGCCTGTTCAATTGAAATGTAGTCACTGGTTAATTCTCATCTAATAAATAATGTTAATTGCTTCACAATGGGATTTATGTTGTTTTCCATTTATTCAAAAATCTGGAGGACAGATGGATATACCCACTTTTGAAGATTATCTATTTTACCTATGCTTGATTGCATATATTTTGCAAAGCAGAGATAGAGTATTTATAATGCAAAGTCCACATCATCTCTCTCTATCTCTATCTCTCTCTGTCTCTCTCTCTTCCTCTCTCTTTCTCTCTCTCTCTCGCAGTCCTATGGGTACTGGGTATCCCAAATTAAGACCACTCTGGACATCTAGCCATGTTTCCTCATTTGCTTACACTCACTTGCCTCACACCAAATCTAGCTGCAAACCTTAGCTCCCCAGGTTTTTCCACCAAAAGCCTACTTGGCCAAGCTATATTGAAGTTTTGACCTGGGCAGAGGTCCATCGTGCATCTCACACTTTTTTCAAGCAGTGGAGTAGAGAAGCTAAAAGTGATGACTCTGGAATTGGCATTCTTCCTATCTCTGTTAGCTCGGGCAAATTAACCTCTCTGTGCCTCAATTTCCTCACCTTTAAAGTAAAAGTACAAATAATTTCCATTTAATAGGGTTATTGTGGAAAATAAATGAATTATTATATATGAGGCATATAGAACATTCCTGGTCCGAAATGAGTGTTTAGTGCAAGTAACTTTTCATTATCTCAGAGTTCTCTTGTTCTCTTCCTTTCATTCTCCTCTGTCATCATTCTCTGGAATCAAGCAGATTTTTCTCTTTATGTTAGAATACCAGTTCAAACAAGACTTTTTCTTACTGCAGCATGCCCTTAGGGTCTCACCAGCTGCCCATGAGATTTACAGAAATATTCGGATAACTGACAAAATTATTCTGGAAAATAAGATTGGATTTTTCTACCCTATGCCTGCAGGGCCTTCAAAGGAGCATTGTCACGTTGTTTTTAGGGCTTCTCGATCCCAGCATCCAATAGCCAGTCAGTTTCCTTCTTTTTATTCTCCTCTTCCTTCTCTTTCTTTTAAATATATAGGTAGACTGTAATATTTGCCCTTCCTTTCAGACTGGCTATGTTTTCAGTCTCTTCCCCGAATATACCTTGCACATTCAGTTCCATTATTCCTGCCTGAAATGCCATTTCCTAAGTTTCCTGATGGCCAAATTATACACATCCTTTATGACCCACTACATATATTATCTCCTGGAGCATAAATACTCATTTTCAACTCTGCAACTCTGTGGCGTTGTGTATATCTCAAGCAGTGTTTATTAGTTTGTATTTGTAGTTAGGTGTTTATGTATTTGTTTTCCCTTTTGAACTTGAACCATCCTAAAGGCAAGAACTTTGGGTGTTCATCTTAGTTTTACAATGTCAACTGCAGTGTAGACACTCAAATAAACGTTTGTTGAAAGAATGAACATAAGGGTGTGAAAGGGAGAATTTCAGTCAAGTTTTCACACTGAGAATTGGGAAGAAGGCAGTAGTAAACAGACATTAAAAATACATGGTTTATGGGGCCGGCCCTGTGGCTGACTTTAAGTTCGCACGCTCCGCTGCAGGCAGCCCAGTGTTTCGTCAGTTCGAATCCTGGGCGCGGACATGGCACCACTCATGGAGCCACGCTGAGGTGGCGTCCCACATGCCACAACTAGAAGGACCCACAACTAAGAATATATAACTATGTACCAGGGGACTTTGGGGAAAAAAAGGAAAAAAATAAAATCTTAAAAAAAAATGCATGGTTTAGGATCAGTCTAATACTTCTGTGAGATCCCAGGTGCTTGGATGGGGCAACTCTGCATGGCACACTAACTTTCCATCATCTCTCCCTTCACTCCCAACAAATCCACACTTCAACTGAATCAAACTATTCCAGTGACCTGAAGTAGCAAATCATTTTGTGTCTCTGAGAAGTAATCATCTAGCGTTCTTTAGCCCACTAGAAGACAAGAACATCATCTTTCATCTCTATATTCCCAGAATCAAACACAGTGTCTGCTCTTAGTGGGTACTCAAATAACCCTCTGTGGTTGTGCAGATGAATACATTCACGCTCCTAGCTGCTATATAATTGCATATTTGGCAACACTCTGGACCAAGAGGTAGAGGAAGAGAGTCTTGGAGTGTGTAGCTGAACGATTCTGCAATTATAACTCAACTGACTACTATCATCCTACTGAGATGGGGAGGAGATGCTGATGAATAGTTTCTTATAATTTGTAGATATGTGACATAGAAGTAGTTACATGGGTAACATAGCTTCTTTGTTCTCCTTGCTGGGAGGAGATAGAGCTGAGGAAAAATTAGTATTCATATTTATTAATGTCACTATGAAACTATTTGATATTAATTTATAGCTGAATTAACTAGACCTTACAAACATCAAAAAATAGACAACTCTCGCTAAGAACAAGATTGATATCCAAAAAGATTTCAAGGATCTGCTGTTATATATAGATTTTAGGTTTATCTAAGATGTGCGCAGAGCGTGGAACATCATATATCTTCTCTGAAAATATCTTAAATGCTATGACATTAGCCACTTGCTTATAATTAAAGTATGTTGCCATTTCACCAAGCTTTCATTTACAGGAGAAAGTGCAAATTCCATTCCCCTTGAACTTTAGCTACTTCCAACTTTTTTCTTTGTTCTTTTCTTTAAAGCTTTGCAACAAATGCATCCCCATATGCTTATATTAGTTAATCTAGTATTAAACATATTGGCTGTGCAAAATGTTGGCACCCATTAATAAATGTTTTCATTTTTTCATTCTCTCTCTTTTTTTAACTTTAGATTCTTCCTTCGACTACATAAGCAACAGCTGTCTAGCTGCCTGCACAAGACTGGATCTAATGCCTCTACAGAAATCTAGGTCAAAACACTTGGAATGCATGAATATCAAACAGAGTTTTCAAAACAGCAAATGAATACATCTTTAACTGGTGACATTTTCCTGTAGCATATGGTTGCAAGCTCAGGGGACTGGATGCTTTTTTGATGAATATGTTCCATCAAAAACTAAGGGATGGCAGTAGGCTTTCGCCACCTTCTGTTTTGCCTTATGAAATGATAATGCAAACGCAGGGATAGATACACTGATCACAAGGCTTTTACCTTCAGACCTATTCTAAAGACGCACTTTCCCTTTTGGATGAGTTGCTTTGTCTTTGGTTGGGTTTGGGTTTATACACAGCTGTCAAAGGCGACAACCAGTAGGAGCAGTTGTCTTTCTTGGGCAGAATGTGATTGGTGGAAATCTTCAAAAAATTGAGCTGAAAAACAATTATTCACCAAAGAAAGGAATTGGGGAGTTTGTTCACATGAGTATCTTATAGCCACAGCAGCAAAGTGTTGATCCAAATCCTTTGTCAAAGGTCATTATTGAGAGGCTGGATAATCATTTACCAGTGAGGAACACAAAGAAAAGCCCGGGGAAACTGGAGGCTGGTTCCTTAATCCTGGATCTGGCGACCATAAGTCAAATGTGACCTTTGACATCCCCGTTCGTCTCTGTGACTTCACTGTCCTATTGTGTCAAATGACAGGACAGGACTATATTATCTGCACTGTCTCTGCTAGCCTGAAACTTCGAAGTTTGTAAGTTTATGAAGCTGTTTGATTGTTAATTGCATCATGTTCATGGAAATGGCATGACAGAAAAGAATAGGCTTTGATTCATTTTTTTAATTGGTTGAAGATTCATTTCTTAAAAAGAAAAATTGTCCAGAGTCCCCCCTCCTCCTTATCAATAGGATAAGACAACATGGAGCTGTTCTGGTCGAGGCAGGGGAGAGAGAAGGGATGCCTCTCTGGGTTCCCTTGTCTCCCACTTTACAAAGAAGCATCTAAAACCTATATATGGAAAGCCTGGGTCTCTCCCAAACCTAGTTGGAAAACCACTAGCTAAGAAAATGAGTGTGTGTGGGTATTGTGTCAATAATGGTGGTGATGGTGGAGAGAAGTGTGGGAAACTATGCTTCTTTCTTTTTGCATTTTTACAAATGTGTATTAAGCAAACAGTACATTTCAGTTGCAGGTTAAACTTTAAACCTGATGTTCTGCTCCCGGTTTGGCTTTTGTTTAAAAAATAACTAGCAGAATTTGTGATTGTCACAAGGATCTATAGATGGGCCATTTTGTTCACAAGGTGCACTCGTCTCTCATCTTGATTCGGTAGTGTCCCCAACAATATTCTTGAAATCACATTAAAAAAATGTTCATCAATTTCAAATAACTAGAGGTCATTTTTTCCTCCCACCACAGTCATTCTGTTCCTCAGTTGCATACCTCAAAGACTACCACTGTTACAAGGTGCTTGGGTAGCCTGTCAGAGTGGTCTATGCATATAAACTTGTGTGTGTACATGTGTTTGTGTGTGTGTGTGTTTCTTTCTTAGTGAAGTGGTGTATGGTGCATACAGAAAAGCTCTTTGCTTCTTAAATTTAATAATATGTTATAAATATCGTACTTTAATGGGAATGTCTAATCTGCATCTTTCTTTTTAAAGACTTCACAATTCCTTATTGTGGATGCAAAAAATGTTTAAACCAATTCAACTTAAAGGGCATTTACTTAGTTTTACTCTTTTTTTCCCTATTTATGTATAAGGTAGCAATGAATATCCATGTCTGTGTGTATTTATGAATATCTGTGAGAATATCTAAAGGCTAATTTCCTAGAAATAATATTGTTGGGTCGAAGAATATGTGCACACTTAATTTAGGTGAAGAGTGCTGAATGATATTCAACCATAGTTACTATTTGCAATTTTTAAAAAAAATTATGCTGTGTTTGAACATCTTTGTATATGTTTAAAATTAGTTGTATATAAAAACTCTGTTCATATCCTTTGTCCATAAATGGAGTTAGGACAATTTAGTAGCCATCTGGAAAAAAAATAAAATTGTATTCCTACTTTATTTCCAACACCAAAATAAACTCCAGATGGACCAAAGATTTTACGCTAAAAATAAATGGATTCAAGTACTATTAGAAAACATGAGAAGATGTTTTTTTGTAAGTAATCCAGAACTAAGCAAGGGCTTTCTAAGCATAATACAAAACCTACGAGAAATGATTCTAAAGATGTATAAATTAATGTCAATATATACTGAAAAAAATTAAAAGATGTGACAAACTTAGATGAAAGACTGACACATTTGACAAGAGTTGATTGCTTAAAAAGGACTATAACTTTAAATGATTGTATCATCTAGGCTCAAGAGGTAGAAAGTTGAAAGCGATTGTTGCTCTCCTCCAACAAGCCAAACAAGCTGGATAAGCTACAAGATTATAGTTTATTTAAAAACCATCAGAGGGTCAAGAACACTAAGAAACCTAAATGAAATTGATTCTAGAAAGCGAAGATTCCTTCCATAGATTATAATAGACCCACAGCTGCTCTCATGCCCTCATCGCCAAAGGAGCTGCTGGAGGAAGAGGGCAGGAGTAAGGAGAAACCAGCCTAAATTTTAACGGTCTTTGAATGGTTCTATGTGGTCTGGCCTGACAGATTAGAATTCCACAGTGCCTCAGCCTCACAGCAAGTTTGGGCCCATCCTTCAACTCTTCCACTCTATCTTCACTGACTACCCACTGGTAGTTCACTGAAGACTGGTGACATATTAGGAGAGCTGAGAGTGATCTCCACTGATCAGAAGAAACAAGAGAACCTTCCCAAGGCCCACAGCCCTTCACAGAGAGCAAGGCAGCCACCACACACAGACAAACATATATCCCAGAGAATAACATTGTGGAGTTTTGCTTGTTTTGAACTTTATAAAAGGAGTATAGCATTCTAGTGTCCTGGACTTTTCATTTAAATTATACTGAGAATCATTCATAATATTGAGTATGGCTGTGTTTCATTTAGTTTTATTTCATTTATTCTCACGGTGATTCATTTGTGTGACTAGACCTCAATGTGTTTATCTATTCGCTCATTGATGAACACTTGCATTGTTTCTGGATGACTAAAGTGAGGCAGTAGGCATTCTTGTACATATCTTCTGGTACATATGAGCAAAAGTTTCTGTTATGTGTGGTTGTATGTATAGAAATCTTGAGTATTCAAATATTTAACTTTATAAGGTAATGCCAAATGATTTCCCAAATGGGTTGTAGCAGTTTATGCTCCTGCAAGCAAAGTATCAGATTACATTGAATCACACCATCTCAAACTCTTGGTATTATCAGGAATTTTAATTTTTACAATAAAGCTATGTCGTTTTGCCTTGCTTTACACTTGCCTAATTAGTGATGTTGATGTTGTGACGCTGAGCATTTCATCACATGTTTATTGGACACTTGTCTTTGCTCTTCTGTGAAATCTCTCTCACTTCTTTAGACATTTTTCTACTGGACTTTCCTTTTCTTAATGATTTTTAAGAGTTCTTTCTATTTACTAATCTCTGTTAAAATATATGTATTGTGAACATCTTCTTCCAGTATTTAGTTTGTGTATTTTTTTCCTTTTCTGGAATGACAGCTTCTTTTCTCAATGATCTGGCACTCATTTCTGTTACACATCAAAGTTCTGTATATGCATGGGCTATTTCTGATTTTCTGTTTATTCCACTGGTCAATTTGTCTGTCTTTGAAGCAATAGCATATTGTCTGAATTACCGCCGTTCTATCACATTGTATACCTATGATATAGCTATATAATATTTTCTTTATAATGTGTTTTAATATCTGGTGAGGAAAACTGCCTCTGCCTTTTTGTTTTCTTCAGAAGTATATTGGTGGTGGACAATCTTTTGTTTACCATATAAACTTTTGAAGAAACTTGTTGAATTCCCTGAAGAAGTCTATTGAGAATTTGATTGGGAATGCATTAAATATATAGATCAACTTAAGGAGATTTTTATCTATTGAGGATATTCTTTCTTTTCATGAACATGTGCGACTTCTCCATTTATTTACAACTTCTTTAAAGACCTCCACGGAAGTTTTAAAAATTTCTGGGCATGAGTCTTTCCCATTTTTTTGTTAGATTTATGATGATGTTTATAATTTTGGTTTCTATTGTAAATGATATATTTTTAAAAAATGTTTTCTAGTTGTTTGTTGCTAATACATGGAAATGAAATTAGTCCTGAATATCCAGCCATCTTGCTAAACTCACATTATCTCTAATAATTTGTTGATATTTTAGCATTTTCTACATAAACTATATAAACTGCAAGTAATCAGTTTTATCTCCTCTTTTCCAATCTTAATACCTTTCATTTTTTTCTTTTCTTATTGTGATGGCTAACATCTCAAAACAATGTTAAATAGATGAGGTGATATTGAGAATTATTCTCTTTTTCCTGTTTTAGTAGCTGTTCACAATATTTCTCTATTTAGGATTATATTCCTCATTTTTCAGGTTAAGGAAGTACCTTTCATGCTAGGTAGAAAATTATATATTTATATTCTCATCTTTTCCAGTGGTTTTACTTCTATTTTGTGTTGCTTATCAACTGTACTGGCAAAAATAACTGTTGTTAATAGTGATGATGTTGGAATTTCCTTGCTGTTGGTAAAACTGTGATGATGGCTACTGGTGGGGATAGAGACATAAATTTTCTTCCTTTTTTAGAGGACGTCTTTCCAAATATGCAAATAGTTAGGAATTCTGAAAAATAAATACTCTTTTATATTATTCTCTACTCTCAAATGTTTGTGAAGAATACGATTTAGCTTTTCTTTTTGAAAGTTTCAAGGAATTCACTCAGAATACCTTGTAGCCTGGCACCATTTTCCTGAAGTCGTTTTTAGTGAGTTAAAAAGAAAATCTTATGTTTAGCTTCCTTTTAGTCAATTTTGCATTCTATTTTCTTATTAAATAATTGGTTATACTGATAATTTTAAGTATTTTGACATAAATGTATACATATTTTGTTATACTTTTAAGGTCTGGATATCTTTCACGTTCTTCATGTATTTGTTGGGGGCTTTTTTTGCTCTTTTTTTGAAGCTGTGTTTGTCAACAAGTATTATTTTTCCCCTGAAAGAATCAACCATAAGTTTTTTTGGAGGGAAATCAATATTCACTCTACTTTTGTAATCAATTTATTTATCCCTTTTTCTTTGTTATTTTTTTCCTTTTGTCTTAGACTTTTTTTAGCCTTTATTTTCTAATGTATTTACCTTCATGTAAATGTCTTCCCTTCATTCTTACTTGTTTACTTCCTTGTTTATGAAAATATCTTCATAAACATTTATAAACTTTGAACTGCATTTAAAATCAGTGGTTCTCAACTAGGGGCAATGTCTGAAGACTTCTGAAATGTTATGACTATAGCAAAGGGAGAGAGGGTGCTACTGGCATCTAGTTGCTAGAGGCCAGGGATGCTGTCAAATAGTCTACAACCCACACAACTGTTCATGACCATGAAGAATTAGCCAGCCCAAAATGTCAATCATGCTAAGCTTGAGAAATCCCCCCACAGACCCTTGAGATATATTGTTATTTTGATCAATAGCAAATGTCGTACTAAGTAACGTGTGCTCCTTCTTGCTTTTTCCCCCTTGATTATTTGCTAGACGTCAAAATCCAGTAGCATTCATCTGAGCTTTATTTGGCTAGCTCCATATTTTAAAAAATAATTGGATGTTATTGGATAGGATACACATTCTACAGATTTCCACAGTTTCTGTGTGTGACACTGAGTATTAATCTCCTTCCCCTGGAAGAGTCACATTTTTATCTTACCCATCTGATTATTGTAGAAACTTGAGTTTGTTTTCATTTACCTAAGGGAGACAGCACATTTCCATTGGCAATAGCAGTCCACTGAAGTACTGTGGCTGATTCCCAAAGATAAACCAGTCCCAGGGAGGGCGATGAACATCAACATCTTTTGACATGGGATGAGGGATTCTTATAATTCTCACCTCTATATGGTGGCATGACGTCTGTTCTCCCTCCTGCTCCAATCAAAAATCACTGATGTATAAAATTACTAAATTAAATAAGTAATGCTTACTCCTTATTTCAAGTTCTGGCATGTAAACAAAAGGCCAAATTTTTTACTTTGAAGATGCTGAAAACAGATGTGCATTTCTTTCAAAACAGGATATGATATGCTCTTGTGTAGTATCAGATTACTAAAATTACTTTAGTATACTGATTAGGGAGACTTTGTATTATGGATTTCTTTTTTCCGACTTATTATTCAATGGATTTAAATGTTTGATAATTATTTATTTCAATTTATGGTTATGTATCAAAAAAGATTAAAGTTTCCTTTTATGGAAGCAGCGTCAATACCAAGATCTACCATCATGAGATACTGACTTTTTTCATTAACAACATTTTCCATGTAGGTAGGTCAAGGAGCTTAATACACAAATCACTCTAATTAACTGTAAGTCAGGGAATAGAACTGTTAATAAAAAATGACACAAGCCAGGAATATTCTCAGACATTGAGAATCAATGTTAGGAGTTTTTGTTTTATTTTTTTGAATTGGCCAACCGTACTATCTAAAATATCAAATATACAACAGATTACAATTTATGTTATTTCACCAGGAGGAAAATTAGTATCATCAATTCTTATAAGATCTGAGAACTTCCTCGCCTTTAACTTCAGGAAATACCTTACTCTTTTGATATAGTTTTCCTCTCTGTAAAATGGATATAATTATCTTCATCCACATACTCTAGGAAGAACATCTGAGAATTCATGAGGTCATCCAGGAATTTCCATTTACCCACTACCTTCCTTTCTTTGTCTTTGCAGTAAGCATCCTTACATCATTGGCTCATCGAGAGGAAAAGAGATGTTTGCAAATGTATCAATTTCTTAAGAATAAAGATATTGTTCATTTAATGGGTAAAATAGTAAATGCAAAGTTCTTGGGGTTTTTTTGAGGAAGGTTATCCCTGAGCTAACATCCACCATCAATCCTCCTCTTTTTGCTGAGGAAGATTGGCTCTGGGCTAACATCCGTGCCCATCTTCCTCCACTTTATATGTGGCACACCTGCCATAGCACAGCTTGATAAGTACTGCATACGTCCACGCACCGATTGGAACTGGAGAACCGTAGGCCGTGGAGGCCCTGGAGCTGGTCCTGGTAAAGTGAGGTTTTTGAGATGGAAAATGAATCAGTTACCTGACATTAGTTATAAGTAATAGCTTGAATATTAAACTCAAAAGCAAATTGATGTGTTCAGTTTCTTTCTTTCTCCTTTCTTTTTTTTCCCATTTGTTTAATGATTAAAACAATAACTGTGGAACAGAAGGCTAATTATGATAACCTAATAAATCAGAATGTGGAATTAGGAACCTGTATTTTCTACTGAGGGAAGATGCTATCGATATGAACCTACCAGTCAGTCAGACCTTAAACAGTAGTCTTCTCTGCAAGGGACCTCAGAAATCATCTACTCGTCTATCTACTCGACTACTCTCATTGTAAAGATGAAGTTGTAACTCTCTTGAGGTCATACAAGTAGCTAGCAAAGTTGCAACTGGAATCACATTCCTGACTCTCAGTTCAGTAGTCAAATAATTTTCTCCAGTATCAGAAGCCTAATTATTAGCTTGTTGATGTTCACTCGTATGTATCGAATGATGACACTCACTTGTGATTTTATTAGATTTCCTTGGTATAGTTGAGAATATTAGTGGCATTCAAAGAGTCCCCAGAACAAAACCAATAAATATATATAGGTGATTCTTTTGGTGGGAGGTAAAAAGACAAGTATGTTAATTATTATTTTGTGTCTTTAAATTTATAAATTAATTTTGGCAAATACTAAAGTAAGTCCTGAAATTCCATAAATTAAAGGCATAGCAAAGACTTCCTGTTTATATAAGAAAACATAGAACAAGAAAACAAACAAAAGGCCTGTGGCTTTAGTGAATTAATGGATCTATAATAAGCCAACAATGTAGTGCAGTTATCAGAAAGATAAAGGGATATAAATGGCACTCTCATTGTATACGTGACATCTAAAGTAAAAATCTCAAATATTTGTCTATATGAGCATTACATTAAACTAAGTATTTTGCATATACTATTCTGAATCCTTAACTGGAAAGACAGTCATTCTCATTTACAGAGGAGAAAAGGGAGGTACGCTGCCCAAGTTCACTCAGCTTATTTTAGTGGCCAAGTTGTCATTTGTTCCAAGGTCTGTCTGGCCCCCAAACTCATATCCTTTCCATTATGCATCTCTGGGTTTAACTATTTATGCTGAGTCTCATGGGGGTTTAGAGACTAGAGTGGATTCGGAGGAGGGTTTCTAGGATGACAAAGTATCAAGAAACAATACCATGTAAGGAGCAATCAAAGCAGTGAACGGTTTTCACCAGGTGAATAGCAGCATTAGAAACCATGAAAGCAAAACTCCAGTGAGTGCTCTGTCGTGTGGAGGAGAGTTTATCTTCATTGTGTGTAGTATATGAGCATGGATATTGGACCAATGACTGGGAGCTGGAGGGGAGACTGACTTAACAGAAGCAAGAATGTTCTTTTGTTTTTTGTGGGATAGGAGTGGGATAGCGAAGAGGAGCACATTTTTAAAACAATTTTTAAGAATTAAGGAGGATTAAAATTGATTGGAAGTCCCAACTAGGTAAATGGGATGTTATAGACTCTATTTCTACCTTGGGTGTTATTTTGAAGAAGGGGAGGGGGCTGTCCCCATGGCTGAGTGGTTAGGTTCGTGCGCTCTGCTGCAGGCGGCCCAGTGTTTCGTTGGTTCGAATCCTGGGCATGGACATGGCACTGCTCATCGGACCACGCTGGGGCGGTGTCCCACGTGCCACAACTGGAAGGACCCACAACTAAGAATACACAGCTATGTACCAGGGGGCTTTGGGGAGAAAAAAGGAAAGAATAAAATCTTAAAAAAAAAAAAAAGAAGGGGAACTTAAAGTTTCTCTCAAACTAATAATCCACAATTTTGCTTTTTACCACAGGTGTGTCAGCTTAGCAGAGACAAGAACGATATTTTATTACAGTTGCTTCTTACCTCCCTATCCTCACATGCATTGAACTCAATAGCTGCACATTAATTTAATAAGCAGGGGAATGAACAGAAAAATAGAAGATAAAATCATCTTCTGGTTTAAAAAAAATGGGTGCTAAAATATCCTTACAACCAAGAAGAATCTTCTTCTTAAAAGACCTTGAAGGCAATAAAATGGAGCAAGTTGTTTCTATAAAGTATTGCTTATTTTTATTTTTTTACATGTTAATGATATTTTGACATGTAAACGTAATTTATGAGTTTGATTGTAAAGTAACATGTTTGATGATATCTAAATGAAGAGAGATTTCAGAAGAAACACATGTCCCCTACCCCCACCCCCAAGAGGAGTAGTATCATAATTTTTTATTGGGTTAAGAAAGAGCAGAGTGGAAAATACACTCATTGAGACAAGAAAATCAGAAGACTAGCTTGGTGGCAAATATGCCAGAGGTCTCACCATCTTTCTTTAATTCAGTAGGGCATCTTAATTTTGAAAGATATGTAAATGCTGAAAGAAACTCAAAGTCATGTGGAGCCAAACAGTGACAGGAGGGGATGGAGAAGATAACAAAACACATGGTTAGGAAGAAATTGACACTGGGCATGTGAGTGTCGGGTTAGTGCTGGGCACCTGTGACAAAAGAACATCTGTACTTGGAGCATGATGTCAAGGAACAGAGAAAACTTAGAAGACCTGAGCAGACTGTTAAAAATGGGAGACAGAGAGGGTGAAAGAGACAGAGACATGGCTAATTTTGATTCCTGCCTCTTGATTTGGGTCACTCTAAGAGCGGCAGATTTTACCTACTACTGTTTCAAAGCTACTTCTTGGGATTCACAGAAGCTGCTGGTTTATTAAAAAGCAAGATGTGCTGCTAGAGTCCTTAGGATGGCTTTCCGGCATGGCCTGTCAGGGAACACTGGAGAGAGACAGTGCTGCAAGAGGAGACTAATGTTCATTGGATTGATCCATTGTTGTATACTAAAGAATTTGCATGGTCTTTATTCCTGGTTCCTGGGAAGGAGACTCTAAGCTCTTGGAATGTCCTGAGGGGTAGAGCATCTTTGCTATTTGTGGTGGGCCCTTAGACCATAGCTGAATCTATGGTAATAAAATGACACATATTTGGCCCCCAGATATTTCAGGATGGGGGATAGTCATGTCAGAAAGACCAACCATGTGATTAGAAAGTTGGAGTTTTGAGCCACATAATATTTCGCTGACTTCCAAAATCCAGAGAGAGGATGGGGTCTAGAGATAGAATTCAATGATGTTGCCAATGATTCAATCAGTTACGTCTACATAATGAAACCCCAATAAAGACTCTGGATACCAGGGCTCAGGCACACATCCCAGGTTGATAATCATACATTGATGTACCAGGAAGGGGACATGGTCTATGGACATGGAAAATTAGCATTTGGGACCCTCCCAGATGCCACACTGTGCCTTTTTTCATTGCTTGATCCTGATTTGTATCCATTATGACAAAACTAATCACAAGCGTAGTGCTGTAGTGAGCTCTGTGAGTCTAGAAAACTATCAATCCTGAGGGGGCAGTGGGAACCCCCAAATTCTTACCAGTTGGTCAGAAGTACAATGTAGGAACCCCTGAGTGTGTGGCTGTTGTCTGAAGTGAGGGCAGTCTTATGGAATATGTACCCATAACCTGTGAAATTTCACCTAACTCCTGGTAGTTAGTGTCAAAATTATATTGCACCAAGAAGTGAAACACTTGCTCTGATGGATAGCTGTGTGAGTGAATCCACACTGTGGGAGCCAGTTTGGCATGATGGTTAAGATCTGAAGCTCTGGTGAGAGGCTGTCCCTGTTTCATTCCAGCTCTGCCGCTTTCCCGGGTGGACAGATAGCTGCCCTTCTTTTCAAAGTTTTAGTATTTATTAAATAGAAATAGTAAAAGTTACATCCTTCTAGGGTTATTGTGAAACTTAAATGAATTGGTATGTTTCAGGCATTTTCAACACTGTCTGGCACACACAAAATCCTCGTATAGGTATATTTTTTAAAGATTTTTTTTTTCCTTTTTCACCCCAAAGACTCCTGGTACATAGTTGTATATTCTTTGTTGTGGGTCCTTCTAGTTGTGGCATGTGGGATGCTGCCTCAGCATGGTTTGATGAGCACTGCCATGTCCGCGCCCAGGATTTGAACCAATGAAACACTGGGTCGCCCGCAGCGGAGCGCGTGAACTTAACCACTCGGCCATGGGGCCAGCCCCTTGTATAAGTATTTTAAAATAACATTTGAAGGCTCTTTTTATCAAAATAATAGACCACATAGAAAGTATTACCTAGAGAGTAACCTTTTATTTCTCAGTAAATTACCATCCTTCAAGGTTAAAACAATTATCATGGGAATAATATATTAAATATAAGATGCAATATTTATATGAACAATGTTCATATATTTGGAGTAAAAAAATATACGATTTAATAGATTCTGTTATGTTACTAAAGTTTCAGTTACTGCCTCCACAATGACGTGAAATTTTCTTATGTGTAACATGCTTCTTCGGTCCAGGCGACACTACAAAACGGAAGGACTCACTCCAGACAAAGTAGGGTGAACAGGAGATGGGCAATCACATCTAATCTGGAATAGCCATACTGATTTATGTTCTGTGCTTATTTAATTTTATTTTTTAAATCAACATTGAGAAGGAAAAGTTGAAATATTAATTACCCGTTTACTGTCAATGTAGCGGAAAATGTAATTTATAGCCTACTGGCAAAAAAAAAAAAAAATCCGCGTGCTTAATTTAAGAACTCAAATTATTCAAATAACATTTTTAAATTTGATTATTCATTTAATTGAAATGTTGCTCTTTCGGTCAGAATTGCTTTTGAGCTTCCAATTTTCAGCAATAGTTAACTAAGAGCTCTCTGTGGAAAGGACAGAGCAGGAATCCACAGATAAAAATGCGTGGGGAAATAACTGTATTTGGTGAGTTACATTTACCTGAAAGAAATGGCCAAATTTATTGGCAGTATTTTTTTCTCAACCCTGTCATTGTTTTGATGTGCAAAGGGATCATGGAGATAATTTGGTCCCATGGAATATCTAAAAATGAGAGTTCAAAGCAGAGATCAGAAGCAAAGCCTGTCCAAGCCTTATGAAGGATCTGTGGGCCACAGAGATGAAAGTCACCTTCAGACTCAAATTTAGGAGAATAGAAGTTTAGCACCCCAGGGACAGGAGGCCCTGCCCCAGAAAGAAAGTCCTTCTCTTCTTCCTGCGCTATGGTGCCTTCTGGCTGGCTAGCCAAGTCAGGGTCTCAACTCTGCCAACTTCCACACTGAAAAAAGGACAGCAGGTATATTCTGGTAGACACTAAGAGCTATAATAATATTTTAAAGAATTGACAGATCTATAATTTTTTGTTATACATACAACAAAATTTGCAGTTTTAAGGATACATTTGATGAATTTGGTAATCATATACTATGATTTGGGAATTGGGTTGTGTGACCACTCCCACAATCAAGATACAGAGTGTTTCCACCCTCTTTGAGTTTCCCCCTGTCTTTGGCAGTTGATCGCCTCCCTTGACCTGCCAGCAGAAGCAAACCTGATCCACTTTCTGTCATCATGGTTCTGCCTTTCCTAGAATTTCATCTGATAGAATCATACAATATTTTGTCATTTCGGTTTGATTTCTTTGATGTAGCATAATATTTTGGAGATTCAACCATGAATAATACTGTTTTGAACATACACATGAAAGTCATTCTGTCAAATTATCCTTTGGATGAAGACTTAGGAGTCAGATTCCTGGGTCATATGATAAATGTAAGTTTAACTTTATAAGGAGACTTCAGTATTGTTTGCCAAAGTGGCTATACCATTTTGCAATCCCACTGGCAACATATGAGAGTTCCAATTTCTCCATATTGGCAGACTTCTGAATTTTAGCCATTCTAGTGGATGTGTAATGATATTTCCTTGTGTTTTTAATTTATATTACCTGATGACTAGGGATGTTGAGTGGCTTTTCATGTTTATTGCCATTTGTATATCTTCTTTTGTGAACTGTTTGCACAGATCATTTGCCCACTTTTTAATTGGGTTGTTTGTTTCATTACTTAGTTCCAAGAGTTCTTTGTAAATTCTTGATATTGTAAGCCCTTTGACAGATACACACTTTGGAAAAACTTTCAGGCTGTCTGTGGTTTCCCTTTTTGTTTTCCAAACTGCATATTTCAAAAAGCAAATTTTTAAATTGTGGGGTCATTATTATCATTACTATTATTTTCACTTTTGGGGGTTTTGCTTTTTTGTGTCCTACTTAGGAAATGTGGCCCTAACCCAAAATCACAACATTGTTTTCCTATATTTTCTGCTCTATATTTAACAGTTTTATCATGTCTGATCCATTTTGCTTATGATTTGAGCCAAGAGTTGCAATTTATTTTTTTTCCATGTGGATATTCATTTGTCCCAGCACCATTCCTTGAAAAGACTGTCCTTTCACCATTGAAATACCCTGACACCTTTGTCAAAAATCAGTTGTTCCAATTCAAGTCTTCTAATCCATGAATCTGGTATATTTCTCCGTTATTTTAGGTGTTTTTAAATGCCCTTTTGCAGTGTCACTCAGTTTTCAATGTACAAGTCTTTCATATCTTTTGTTAAGTTCTGTCTATATATTTTAATTTTTCAATGCCATTGTAAGTGGAGACATTTTTTAAATTACATTTTATAATTTTTCATTGGAAGTATGCATACAATTTATTTATTACTTATTTTTTTATATAGACATTATATCCTTCAAACTTCCTGAGTTTACTTGTATTCCTAGAAGTTTTTTCTAGATTCCTTAGGATTTTTCCTTGCAAGCCATTATGTCATGTGCAAATAAAGACACTTTCATTTCTCCCTTTCCAAACTGTATGCTTTTTTCTTTTCCTTACCTCATTGCTTTGGCTAAGAGTACAGGGCAGTGTTGAAAATATGTGGCAAGAGCAGACATCCTTGCCTGATCCTTGGTAGAAAGCATTAATCCATTAACTGTCAAAGATGCTTTAATTGTAGGTTTCTTATATGTCTTTTTACTCAGGTTAAGCAAGTTTCCTTCTATTATTTGTTTACTGAGTGTTTCTATTTGTTTTTCATGAATGAGTGTCAAGTTATGTCACATGATTTTTTTTTCTTCTTGCATTTCAGTCATCAGACGGCTTTCTCCTTTATTTTGTTAATTTGGGTAGTTAAACTGATTGGTTTTTCAAATATTGAAGCAGCATTGAATTCTCAGCATAAACCCCACTTGGTTATGATGTATTACCCTTTTTATGTCTTGATGGATTTAATTTGCTGATATTTTGTTAAGAACTTTTGTGATTATATTTAAAAGTGATGCCTTTATCTGATTTTAGGATCACAGTTCTACTGCCCACGTGAAATGACACAGTAATTCTTCTCGTCTATTTTCAGATTTTTTGTAGCATTAATATTATTTCTTCTGTAAGTGTTTGATAGGATTTACCAGGGAGGATATCTGGATGTGGAATTTTCTTCCTGGGTGTGCAGTAAAGAATTTGCCTTATCCAAAGGTCTGGCCTTTGATCTTAGCTCCTGGGAAGTGATCTCTAAACTTCGGAATGTCCTGCCTGATAAGAGTGCCATTGTTTACCTGGCAGCTTTGGGCCACACCAGATAGTCTAACAATGTAATTTATGGTGGGGCTTTGGGTCACACTGTAACAGCTCCACCTCCATAAGTGCTAGAAACTAAAGGTCAGCCACAGGACCACTTGTGTGGTCAATCATATCTATGTGAGTGACGGAGCCCAATAAAACTCTAAATTACCAAGGCTCAGGTGAGCTTCCCTGGCTGGCAATACTCCATGTATATCGATACACATTACTGCTGGGAAAAATTAGCACCAGCCATGACTGCACTGGCAGAGGACGATTTGAAGCTTTGCTTTTGGAAATGTCCTGTGCTCTGCACCATGGGTCTCTCCCCTAGGCTGATTTTTAATTTGTATCCTTTTCCTGCAGTAAACCATAACCTTCAGTATAACAGCTTCAGTGAATTCTATGAGTCTTTCTAGTAAATTATCAAATCCGAGGGTGTAATTAGAGATAGCAGTTGGTTTCGAAGTGAAGGTGGTCTTGAGACTGTCCCCTCACCAACTCTGCAGTGGGAAAGGTGCTTCATTTAGAATTCAATTCTTAAAAAGTTAATTAGAGTTGTTCAAGCTTTATATTTCTTCCTGTCTCAGTTGGTAGTCTTTGGTTTTAAAGAAACTTGTCTATTTCATGTAGATTATCACGTTTATTGGCATAAAGCTGTTCATAGTGTTTCCTTATCCTTGTAACATCCACATGATCTGTATTGATGTCCTTTCTTTCATTCCTAATTTTGATAGTTTTATTTCCATTCGTCCCCCTTGGATTAGTTTTTCTAAATATTTTTTTAATCTTTTAAAAGAACCAGCTTTTGGTATTATAACTTTTCTATTATTTCTTCTCTTTCTGTTTCATTGATTTCCACTTGTATAATTTTTTCACACACATTGGGTTTAATTTGTTCTTCCTTTACTAATTTCTTAAGGTAGAAACTCAGGTAATTGGATTTTGATCTTTCTTCTTTTCTAATATAGACATTTAAAGTTATAAAATTTCCCTCAGTGTTGCATTAACTGCATCTCTAAAATTTTGATACACTGTGTAGTCATTCAAAGTATTTTCTAGTTTCTCTTCTAATTTCTTCTCTAGATTATAATCATATAATTTTTTCTTTCATATATTATTGAAATTGTGTTCTTTCATTTTCGTATATTTGGTGCTTTTTGCTTTATTATTAATTTCTAGTTTAAATCCAGTTTGGTTAAAAATGTGTTTTGAACTATTTCAATATTTTCTTGTTTAATAAGACTTGTTTTATGATGTAGCATATGGTCTTTTTTGGAAAACATATGATGTACCCTTGAAAAGAATGTATATTCTGTAGGTTTTCGGTGTTTTATAAATATTATTCAAGGCAAATAATTGACAGCATTGTTCAGATCTTTTGTTGATTTTGTACAGTTGTTTCATCAGTTGCTGAGGGAATGATATTAACATCTTCAACTATGATTGTGGAATTGTGTTTTCTGTTTTTGAATTCTGCTAGTTTTTGTTTATTCTTAGCTATATTATTTGATATACATACATTTATAATTGCTATGTCTTCTTGATTAATTGATGTTTTATCATTGTGAAATATCCTTCTTATCTCTAATAATACTTTTTATCTTGAAATCTGTTTTACCTGATATTAGCATAGCTACTTTGTCCTTCTTATACACAGTGTTTGCACAGTCTATCTATCCATTTACTTTTAGTTTATCTATGCCTTTATACTTGAAATGTGTCTCTTGTGGGCAGTTTATATTTTGATCTTGGTTCTTTTTTATCATTTTTTTCTCTGAAGCTATTTCTTATTATTTTCTATTTTTTCCTTTATAGTGAGCATATATAGCTTTTAAGTGAGGAAAATTACGTATGCTGCTTTAAAATCCTTGCATGCTGGTTCCAATATCTGGGTCATCTCCAAGTCAGTGTCAGTTGATTTTCTTTTCTCTTGAAAACAAGTTTTATTTCCCTGGTTCTTCATATGTCAGATAATTTTTTATTATATTCTGGACATTATGAGTGTTAAGATGTGGAGATTGTAAGTTCTTTAGTTTTCTCTAATAAATGTTGTTTCCTTTGTTTCAGCAAGGAATTATCTTGGTCAGGCTTGAACTACAAATATCTTCTTGGCCTTAGATCTGGTCTCTGCTCAAATATTTTGATTTTGTCTGCATTGTTTTCAGTCTGTTCCATGGATACATGTTTTCAAGTTAGTTAGAGATGTGGGTAGACAGAATCTGGGGCTCCCATTTTGAGTTCTTTCCATTCCATGGTTCCCCTAATCTCTATAGTAGTTGTGAATTCTCTGATTTCAAATTTCTGGTTTACCAACTGGCAACCTTCTTTATTTCATGTCCCCAAAAGTTGAAAAAAATGGAAATTCACTTCATTCACTCTCCCTCCACCTACTGTGCCCTTTCCACCAGAGTCTGTCTGCTACTTTTCACCTTATATGAAGATTTTATATTCACCTTCTGCATATGAGTCCTTCTGGTGGGCACTTATTCTGCTACAACTGAAAGTGGAATGCGACAGCAGTAATTTCCATAAAACCATTTCCTCACTGCCATCCAAAGTTTGGGATTATGGGAGCCACTGATGTAACTTTTTCTTCACACAAAGGATTTTCCAATCCCTACTCTCAGTGTTAGCTTTTCCCTCCTCTGGTCGTATATAACACTTTATCAATGTGTCTATTATACAATTCAAAGCATGATATTTTCCTACACATCTGTCTTCTCTCTGAGACAATAAGAAATGATTGTCTATTTTTCACTTCTGTTTCACCAGAACTTGACACAGTCCTAATATGAAGTAGGTGCCTGATAAATACTTTTTGAATGAAAAAAGAATGAATCCCTATACCATCTATGTGTATATTAACATGACTACTTCAGAAGTAGTCATTTTCAGGTTTTCTTAAATTTGTCTATGTGGTATGTATTGTGAAAAGATCTCTGTGTAATAAGCATAGTGATGACATTTCTGCTTCTGCCAAAAAAAAGGATATAAAAAAGCTGGTTGAATATTCTATTGCCTGGTACTGCCTCTAGGTAAAATTGTGACTTTGGTGCCATTTCACTTTGGCTCCCTTCTTCTATGCTGCCCCATCGTACGACCCCAGCCCTTTCCTCTTGTCCCTGCGTAGAACCAGCCCATAGGGGCCTGGTTTATTCTGAGAAAGATATGAATTCAAAAAAAAATCTACATTTAATCTACTGTAAAATGCTGTTTAGGAGCTCATATCTATAAGAGTGGTTCCTGCATGTATATTTTCTTGATTTTGGAGAATAAGCACCTTCTGTACACAAGAAAAAAGAGGCCTGGTTACATTTTCTTTCATGAATATATTTCCCATGTAGAAGATGAGCTTTATTATTGAAAACAAAATCCTGTCAAATTTAAGATGCTGTTCTAAACAGTTAAATAATATTTGTTTTCTTCCTCCCGTAAAATGGCCAATTCATTTGCATTTTTCCCTGAGACCTTAATCATAGTTCCCTACGGAACTGAATGCAAGGGGCTGATTGTAAATTAAACACACACACACTCACGCACACACACATAAAATAAACAACAAAAAATGTTCACAATTTATCTAATTCAACTTTTTAAATAAATTAAATCACTGTCATTTTAGTATTGTAAATGGAATTCTAGAAATATTATTTTTTAATATTTTTATAAAATTATATTTCTTGAACCCTGAATATTTTGTAGACAGGGCCTGTTAAGAAATACTACAAACTTAAAATAAGCAGAGAGCATCAAGACTTATTCAAAACAAACAAATTCCATGAAGATGGAGCCAAAAGGGACTTACTCTTTCTAGTTACCTAAGCTAGAAAAACCTCTAGGGAATATCTTTATTCTTGGTTGCTGAAGACGTCAAATGTGACTAAAGCTTTTGACATGAAAACATTTTCTTCTCTTTTAAGGATCCTACTTGACATTTTCATGTGGGGCTAACCCTATTACTCATTCTAAATTATCTTCTATGCTGTAATTTCTTCTCCTAATGCCTCTTTTGGCAGGGAAGGGTTAAAAAGGCCTGATTAAGCTGTAAATGGCTGACATTTAGCTATCAAAAATGAATCTGCAGTTAAAACATTCGTGCAAATGAGTTTCAGGGTCTGCTTTTTTAATATGGAGCACCCCTGGCAGCTCTCCCTTCCTCCCCTTTCTTCCATCTCAGCACTGTATTATGTAAGAGGCCAAATTGCAGCATTCTTTCTTTTCCCCTCTGTTCCAACCCCACTGAGAATTAGGCTTACGAAAAGGTTCTCATTTTGATGCTAAAAGCCCCTGATATTTCGTCTGACAAATTAAAGGTGGAATTAAAGAGAAGTGAGTGGCTCATCTGTGAAGAGTTTCTACCTCCTGTATGGACAGCCAGTGGCAGAAACGCTGGAGAGGTGAAGCCAGCCCAGCCAGAGGACCCACGACGGCGTTAACAATTCTAATGTCTGAGTGGCAGCTGGAAACAAGGCCCTGACTGTTTGCCTGCTGCCCATTCTGGCTTTATTAGGTAAAATGAAAGTCCTGTTCTCTGAGAAACTTTTCACAATGAAACAATTCTCAGTCATTCACAAGTCAAAGACACAGAAGAAAGAGGCTCAGTGTAAAATGCTGTAAACTAGCACATTGTCTGCAGTCATTTTCTCACTATTCACAGCTGAAAGGGGAAGACGGGGCAAGTTAAGGCATCTTTCCACAGAAACGTCTGATCACAGCCATTGAGCCTCCGATCATGTCCCACACTTGAGCTGTACAATCTGTTCGCCCGCGAACTCTCCGGCCCTCCCCTCAGTCTTCATTCTACCCTCTGCCGCCTCAGCAACTTTCAGTCTCTCAACTCCTTTCATTTTATCTGATAAGACAGTGCAATGTCTAGTCCATTCCCCAGTTTGAGGCCTTCTAACCAATTCACAGTTTGGTTTTACAGATGTCAGACCATAATACATCTTATGATTCAAGATGCTATTTTTAAAAAGTCTAGCTTAATGTGCTCTCATAATTTCCACAAAGTGTTATTTTGATTCTGTAGATGGTGACATTACGTCGAGAAAAGCTAGGAATTTGGTGGAGTATCTAAAAACAGTGGGAGACAGACCATAGATGTTTCCCTTCTACTTATTGCTTTGTCCAAATTTCTATCTTGGTCATGGCAAGAGGTGTTTGCCCACAAGGCTGTTCTCATGGCCAGGACCCACTTGTTCCAGGGGAGAGCCAGGTCACAGAAGATGGCCACTGTGAAGAGGAGGCATGGGCTATCCCCCAGGCCCCAGAGCTGAGCTCCAAGGCTGCCTTAGACCCTGACCATGGACCGCTGGGGCCCTCCTCACCAACTCAGAGCATGGCGGCTCATCTTTAGTAGGGGCCTGGAGATAATCTGCGACTATGAGCTGGTTGGTTAGCCAATGACAGCTTGGAATCAGCCAGGGTGGAAAGAGTTACACCACACATTGGCAAATGCTACAAATTGGGGCATTTATTTATTATTAATTTATTTTCTTTTTTTCCAGAGAGCTGGCTTACTAGCACAACAGGCTTAAAGTGTACTGTACTTAGGACAGGGCTATGGAGAAGATACTGAGATTCTAGGCATGAAAAAATAATTGTTTAAATCTGATTTAACAAACTTTCTAGAAATTCTTCCAAATGTTGTGCTCTGCTTAAATTGTGAGGGAATATCTTTGATGAAGTGGCTAATCCTGGTTTGGCATATAGCCATCACATATTCTGTATAGCCCATGTGCTCCCAAGCTGGCTGCCATCTTATAATACTCCACAAGTTTTCCTATCCACCAGGTGAGCTCCTCCCATGATGAAGACTAAGTGTCCACTAAGTGCCTCCATTGAGCAAGGGACATCACCCGATTACATTCTCCTATCATTGTTTCTAGACTAAGCACAAGAGACCTACAATTGAACTATTCAGTTCTGGAATTGAGTACAAGGAGGATTCAATTCAGCAAAATTATTGTGTACCTATTATATATAACATAAAAAATACATATAAAAATAATTTTAAAATACTCAACAACTCTTCTCAAGAGTAGTATAGGTGTTTAGTGAATATTTATTAGGGATGTGGATGGAGGTTATACCACAACCTCACAGCAAAACATCTTTAAGATCCTTTTTAGATATTTTTCCAACTCCTTGTTTTTTGCCAAATGCCCAAATCATTCTCACTTTTCCACTTTTTTCTTTCTCCATCTTTTTGCATGCCTCCTCACTCGCTGCCCCTCTCAAGTAACCCCTGTCTTCCCTCTGTTCCCCTATTTTTACGTCTAGATGTCTTCCTCTCTCCCTATACTTTCTCATTCAGCAACTTGACACCCATAGTTTCTCCAGTTAAGCAAATATTTTCAATGCACTGCTCAGCCCAAAGCCTAGAACCCATCAATTCAATAGAAGAGCCTTTGTTTTCAGTAACAGGAAGACAGGTTATTGTAAATGCTTATAATTTTGTTTTGAGAAATCCTTTTTTTGCCTATGATTTTCTTACACATTCTGTCTTTTATTATAATGATATAGGTTACTCCTTTGTGACAGGATTACCAATTTATTGGGAAGCGATGCAATTAATATTTCATCTTTGTGGCCTAATAAGCTACCTTTTATGTACTGCCTGCTTAATATATATTTGTTGAGTGAAAAGGATGCAGAGGTGTTCTAAAAGCCAGCCACCTGCACTGAGTCTATTAAATATACTTCAGAATTGTACCATCCTTAACTAAGACCAATTTCTGAGAGACACAGACAACTTTACAGAACCAAATGAAAATGAAGTCAGCTTTTTGACATTGACAATAATGTAATGTTCTTTTGTCAAAGTAAGGGTGATTATGCACATATATGTCTAATATAGTTAATATAGGAAAGAGAGAAAATGTGACTGTGATATGATTTACTGCAGGAGAAGCTCCTAAGAAAATGCCATGTTATTGTGGGTCTTACTGCTTATGTGCAGTGTTGTCCTAGTGAGGTGGTCATTGTTCAAGCCTACTGTTTATTGGTTGAGTTGCTGTGAGATTTTAATTCACTAGAGGGAGCTTGTGGGTAGGAGTGATACAGTTCCCACACAAGGAAGATTGATTGCATTCATTCAATCCCCACAGCCTGAAAAATACTTCTTATTTATTTTATTCAGGAGCTTGTTGTAACATATCCCAGAGTTGCCTAGTCATTTTTTTCCACTAGTGAAAAGTCTAATTTCCCTTTCCATTTTTTATTCTTCTCTGCAATTCACTCAATCCCCACAATGGTCTAACATTCCGCTGTGTTTGACTCTTAGTTCTTATCTGGTTTCATCACCAATGTTCTTCCTATCCCAGAGAATGTTCAATAAAAGAGTTAATCCAGTTGAAGTGCCTACCTGTTCCATGTTTGAGTGATAAAAGTTTTTCCTGATTGTTCAACCACCATTTGAACAGTAAAAAAATTGACTTACCCTTTGGTTTGTAATAAATCTGACATCCCTCAGTTGCCATTTTAACAGCATATGTCAAGTATTGGAGACATATTTCTCGGCCTTATTTTGTACTTGATTTGTCCATAAGCCAGATTTTGAATGAAAGGAATTAGTATAATTTAACAGGAATTATTTGTCAGCTCAAGCTGAAGTAGTAGACAATAATTCAGATATCGATCATTAAAGACTTCATTTTGGGATATGTGTTTGTTTCACCAATCGGTAAGAAACATGTGTTGAAAGCATACTGTTTGTGTGTATATCTGTGTGTGTAAGTGTGTGTATGTTGCATGCACATGCATGCCCATTCAAAGTTAGATATCTCTATCTTTTAATTTGATAAATGGAATATCCACAAGCCAGAGCCAATGTTACCAAAGACTGCTTGCTCATCAATATGTCTGACAGTTTTTAGTTTTATTTCTTCTCCTGGGTTCACATCAGAGGAAACTCAATATTAGCGTTTTTATCACTCTTTTAAAAATTGTTTTGTGAAATCAGTTGGTTGCAAATGGCTTCAATATTTCTCCCAAATTCTTTTCTTCACATTATTAATGAGTAGGTGTGTCAGAGGTCCCTAAGACCACCTTCAGGCATGACAAATTTCTAGAGGAAGTTGAAGGACTTAGAAAAGTTGTTATACTCATGGGTATAATTTATTATAACAAAAGGATATAGATTAAAATCAGCAAAAGGAAAAGGCACTATCTTAGCCCATTTGGGTTTCTATAACAAAATAGCACACAATGGAAATTTATTTCTCACAGTTCTGGAGGCTGGAAGTCCAAGATCAGGGTGTTAGCATGGTGGGATGAGGACCTTCTTCTGGGTACAGAGTTCTCATTTTATCCCCACATGGAAGAAGGGATGAGGGATCTCTCCAGGGCCCCTTTTATAAGGATTCTGCCCTCACGACTTGATCGCTTCCCAAGGGCCCCATCTTCTAATACCGTCACATTGGGCATTAGGATTTCAACATATGAATTGGGTGGAAAACAAAGCATTCAGCTTACAGCAAGCACAGAGGGCAGAGTCCAGGAGAAACCAGATGCAAGGTTCCAAGTGTTCCCTCCCAGTGGAGTCAAAGACATGCTTAATTCTTCCAGAAATGATGTGTGATAACACGTCAAGTGTTGCCAACCAGGGAAGCTCACTCTAGCCTTGGTGTCCAGGGATTTTACTAGAATCTACTCACATAGGTATGCAATGCTTATGTGACTGACATCACTACTCAGACTCCAGCCCCATCAGGGCAACAGATTTTCAACATAAATCACATTGTTGGGATAAATGTACCTGATCAAACTGGTACAGAACAGTCCAAGGCCTCAGGCATACAAAATTATTCATCATGCAGAACATACCAAAGGCTCGGAGCTTGTCTCCCATAAGTCGGCCAAGGGCCAATCCTGAAAACAGGTCTTTCTTGGGAATGTTCGGGATTTGAGCAATCCAAGCCTGTTGAGTTAACTTTTTCCTGCCCAAGTGTTACAGAAAATTAGATTTCCTTGGCCAAATATTTGGAATACATTGATGAAGGAATATTAAACAGCTTTCTCCAATGCTCCTAACATGCTAGTAACCATTGCAATTCTCCAAGTATGTAAGTGTATGTATTTATCATTACTTAGGGGATTTCAAAATCTTTCCCCTCCCTGGAGATCTTATTTTAGGAAAGTTGCTCTAAATGACTCTTCACACTTGAGCAAACTGTCTCTGTCCAATGAAAGAAAATGTTAGTTAAAAGGGTGAATGGAACAAGTTGAGGTACAAGAGTTATGGATAAAGATCCATAGTTAGGTATTTGTTATGAAGAATTGTGTTTTTATTGGTATCTGTTTTCTCTACCATGTTTTAATTGGTAACTTGCTTTCAAATATTTCACAAATCTTTATCTTTATTGCGTTTTGGTAATGAAATCAATGTATTTTCTTAATCATTGTCACTTGCATCATGAAAATGGATATTGGGGTTAACACCATATTTATCAAAAATAACTGTCCGTTGTTAATATGTAAAACATATTAGCTGCTAAAAATTTAACAAAAAGTCCTAGAAAAATCAGGCTTCATGTTGATTGAATAATATATAAAAATAACCTCCTTTCTGCGCAAAAGGTTTCCCACATTTTAACTCACTGATTATATTTGAAATTGCCCAAAAACCTGCTAGAATTGATTGAGCCTGCTACGGGGCCATTAGAATTCTTCTTATTGTAGTTGTTGCTACTATTCTTATTCTGTGAAATCTGCAGCAGAGTCATAAATGAGAAAAATGAGCAATGCAAAAGGCAATTTGAAATTAGCAAGCAGTCATTTGAAAACATGGTTTAAAAAATCTTACGGTCCCATTAAGGCAGCATGGTGTGAAAAGACTCTCCCAAGCATTTTGTCTCCTGTAAAATCACGCAGTGCACATATGGATTCTGCAGAGACAAAAGGAGAAGTGAAATCAAGCCAACTTGTTCACAGAAAAATGTCTCCAGGTTTGAGGATTATAAATCATTTATTTAGTTCTGAAATCTAATACAACATCTTTATTAAAATGAAAGTGTGTTTCATTTAGCGGAGATAGTTTTGATCTGATAGCAAACAAGTTTTCTCTTATTTATTTAGCATTACATATGCTTTTGACATAATTGACATAAATATCAATGCATAACAAAATAAATGCTATCCATCCAGGCATATTTAATTTGTTCTGTGCTCTGCATTAGATGGCTACATTTTAAGCATGTAACAAGTCTGTTATAGTATGTTTAGTATGAAATACATTTTAAGCTCTGTCTTATGTTGTCTGTATTTTGTCCCACAACTGGTATCAATGAAGGTAAGTACAAAATGCATAAACATCTTTTTTTTTAAATAAAAGATTCATAAAATCTTTGAACTTTCACAGTTTTATTTTGGAGAGTAGATTGTGATGATCCCCTTATAATAGGTGGTGTGATATATTTAATCAATAGATAAGCCTTGATTTTCATCAATCTCAGAGTTAAAGTTATGAATATGATCAGCAAGAACAAAAACCTACAGTGCAGAACATTCTTAATGTAAAACAACGTGAAATAGAAGTTTAGACATACAAATGAACAAGGAATCTTGTGAAGAAAAACTGGAAGAGGTGCATTTTTCATAGCAGACAAAATGTGAAAGATCATCAGTGGTCCTTAGGCTGATTGAGGCTCTCTGGGACCTTCGGTAGCTCATACAGTCCCTCAAATATTTGAAGAAGCTCAAAGATTAGATCTCCTTTATCTTCCAACTCCAGCTTGCCGTAAGACTTAACCTCAAATTAAGTCTACGGCAGACAAGCGGGACCCACGAGGTCTTCTGCAAATGGCAACCAATGAGGATCTTGGGATTTCGTTAGAGAATGATGTGTGTAGAGGGCCTGATCCAAGCTTGCAAGAAGGTAGCCCTTGGGTTGAAACCAGTCTCTGAACTGCTTTATTTTGTCTTTGTCTGTATAATATCATTCTTAAAAATTAGAATATTTCACATAAAAATGATTTCAGGCTTTTCTTGACGAAATCAGTCCCTTTGGCAGCATTTGGCATGACGGGAACATGCAGTAGACCTACATAGGAGCTAGCCCCTCTGAAAAGATGTGGCCATTCATGCCACCTTATTCATATCTGTTACCTGCCCAACTCCTGTAAACATACATGCTATAATTCTTGAACTAAGTTCACCCAGTTAAACTTGAGAAAGAAAAAAAAAACTAGAAAAACATTAAAATGGATGTCATATGGGTATTTATGGGAAATATACAATTGGTACTCTCCTGGGAAATTGAATATGAACTATAATCTATATTCCCTTAATAAGGATAGACGTCTGATTTGTCCTTTAATGTGGCTTCATGTGCCCATCTGAGGACTGCCATTAATAATAGCTCTTTTAATGGAAAGGGAAAAATGCAATATGAGGATAATAAATTACTGAACTTGGGCTATTGAAATATGCCTAGCCTGGCTTAAAGGGTGAGAGTCAAACTGTTCTTGTATTAAGGTTAAAGAAATTTGGAGTTTGTAGGGAAGCAACTCGAAGGTAGAGCAAAAAGAGTTTCTGAAAGGCCAAGGGATCAGGTGGTAGATGAAAATCCAAGGAGGAAATAATCCAGTTGATACATCCCTTGAACAGCAAATGCCTTGGAAAACCTGGAGCGATTTAATACGCAAATTGAGTTGCTTCTGGGTCTGTACTATGTCAAAATATTCCTCTGCCATTTCTTTTCCCTCAGTAAAGCTGGTTCTACATGAGAGTGTTTTGACAGTGGTGTGTTGTGGGCATGAATGGAAAGAGTCTGTACCTCTTCAAAGAGAAGCCAGGAGGGAACAAGTGCTAAGAATGGAGCCCAGAAGTAGCCGCAGTGTGGTCCTCACTTGGACCAGAGCTGGATAGTACTTGCAGCTGGGTCCTCCAGGAGGCAGAGGCTTATGTGGCTCTTTCACTTATTGGGTGAATACTATGCTTACAACTTTCTGGGTGTACTTTACATTCACAATTAAGAGAGATGATATTCCCATTTTGAAGATGAGGAAAATGATGCTAGGAGACAGCCCCGTGGTGTAGTAGTTAAGTTTGGCGCACTCCACTTTGGTGGCCCAGGTTCGTGGGTTCAGATCCTGGGCATGGATATTCACTGCTCATCAGCCATACTGTGGCAGCTACCCACATGTAAAGTGGAGGAAGATTGGCACAGATGTTTGCTCAGGACTAGTCTTCCTCAAGTAAAAAAGAGGGGGAATATTGGCAACAGATGTTAGCTCAGGGCTAACCTTCCTCAGCAAAAAAAACAGATGCTAAAACACTTTAAGTGAGTTGCTCAAGGTCACCAGGCTAGCAAGTGGCAGAATTTGGATTCATACCCAGGTCTGCCTAATCACTTACTATATATCCTTCACATTTTATTCTTAAGGGTTGGTTTTTAATGATCCCTGTGTCATTTATATACAAATAGAAATGGTTGAACTAGACAATCAGAGAGAGACTTCTGATGGCAAGCTACAGCTCAGTTTTATCACTTTGTTGAGCATTTCAAAATTATCTTTAGAGCAATGTTTGGAAATTATCGTAATATGTGTATACGAGTGCAGAAAATAGAGAAATACAAATAAATTATTTATTGAGTTTTTAAAATAGATGTGTACCCTTTTTAGTATTCATACCATGTGTGTACACATGCACACAATTTTGAAAAAAATATAATTTTTGTCCTTTCATCATTTATACAAGTATTACGTAATTTGTTCAGCCCAAAGTTTATCGGTTGCTATGGACAAAATTTTCAACCCACACAAAGTACATTTAATTTAAATCATAACCCATAGGTTGTTTGATGTGTAGCAAATTCCTACTATGCTTTTATCTCAAAAAATTCTAGTTCCTGACTGATTGCAGGGTCTTGGAGTTATGTAATTGGCCTCAATATTGACCACTCCAGGATTTTCACATCCTCTTCATGAAGATTCTATAAGCTTACTGAATGAAGAGAATGCATCTATGATGTTTCTTGATATTTACTTCAAAGATTATTTTTCCCCTGGGAATTTTTGATAGCTTGGATAGCCTAGTTCATTTGTCCTAAAATCTATAGTAATAAGATGAACGTTCTAAAAGTCTGAGAATAGTCATTCATCATCAACTATTAGGCTTAGTGGAACATTTAACGTGTATTAGTGTCAAATTCTGAGATTCCTTTAAAATCCCTCAGAGGGAGGACTTTAGGTATGATGCGGCTCATTGCATGAGTCTGCCTGCACCACCCCAGGGCTCTACTTCTCCGGGAAGTTTTTACTGCGATTCTCAGTATATCCTGTTCTGTTAACTTGGAGAAAACTAGTCGGAGTTTGCTTCTTGCCTAAAGGGCTTAGACTTTAAGCTCTTGCCAGCTTCAAGTTGTACAAACACACAAAAAGATGCTGATCTTCTTGTACTCTTAATGCTTTATATGCTTTTTTACTTCCAAAGATGATGAGTTTTATAATCACCCCAACTCTAGCACTAGGCAGAGAAACTTCATGACATGTTGAGTGAAATGCTACACTGTGTTAATAACGGTTTTGAAAGAAATCAGGAAAGTTAATCATGTGTGGACACAGGGTTAAGAAGCAATGTAACAGACTATTAAGCTTAATATAGATACGTGATATAAGCATATGCAGACAGCCATTAGCATAAATTCATGTTACAGAAGAGCAGCCCGGCATGCCGCTTGGTGGGTTTATAATGTATGCGAGGGGCAGGATGGAGATCGATAGGAGGAGGAAGTGGGTCAGAGAATCCATATACAGGTCCCGGATCAGGTTGATAAAACCACTGCAAATTATAACCACATTATTTTTGAATGGTGTTATTGCCTGAGACTTTATTACACGGACATGTCAAGGGAAGGGACATGAGGCAGGGAAATCTCCTCTAGTTTTCAGTGGGTTCAGCAAGAGAAATATCCACTTCTTTTAGCTAGAATTGCCTTCTCTTAATGCTCACAATCCTTGTGCTGCTGATGAAGAACTTTTCTAGACAGGAACACAGAATATTTAGCTAACTTTTTTGGGGAAATTTGTATATCTTAATAATTCTATAGATAGTTATATTTCCACATTCTTTCCTTTTTCATGACACATTTGACCTGAAAATTACAAATGACCATCAAGCAAACTTATTCCAAATGCTTAATATTTAGAAATAAATTCTTCTGGGGCTCTGCCCTTCAACTTAGACAAGCAACTCTTCCCTCTCAGTTTCAATCAAAGCCCCCTTATAAGACTTTGAATTATTTCTAGGAAGTCCTATTTTGTAGATGTTTTGCTTTTCTAGTTTACATGGCATAACAAATAATTTTGCCTTCTAAGAGATTTTAATAGATCTGGAAAATGAAAATACCTTCAAGAACAGAAGAAAGCAGTTACCACCAATTATTATCGTAGAAAATTTTTCTTGGGTTGGGTCACAATCTATGTAATCAATGCCCTTTCTTTTCTGTTTCCCATAATTTCTTAAAATTGGAATCTTCTGAGAAATTCTTTTTAGCTCATATGCTCTTAGACCCAGATAACCAGAAAAAGAATAAATTGCTTGTAAAGTTCTTAAAAACCATCACCCTGCCTATTTTTCTAGGAGAAAACAAAGCTTGCAGTAGGTTTAGTCATCAGTTTTCTTCCTTCTTTCTTCTTTTTTTCCTTCCTTCCTTCCTTCCTCCCTCTCCTTTTCTCTCTTTCTTTCACCAAAAATCTCTAGTGTTTGTAACTAGCACCATAGTGTTCTGGAGATGAGCACCAACATTTCTTTTCAGAGAAGCTCCAAAAATCCTAAGCTGTCTCCACTCTTTCCTATCTCTTGGTCACTGCCACCTCACATTCCACTGCCTGAACTCTATTCCTTCTGCTTATGGTTAATATTTTTGTAAAAATAAATATTACCCTGGAAAGATCATTACTGAAAGCTCTTAGCATTGTTTTATTTCTTAGGTTAAAATATGGATGTGAGAGGAAGTGTTAAGAGAAATGGAAGGCCAGTGAGGCCAAAGCCAAGCACGTGAGACAAAAGAGAAAGTCAAAGGGAATCCATGGAACAAGGAGGGGAAAGGATCATATACATTAAACACCATGAATGTTTAAGAAAAATGATTTCAATAGGAAAAAATAGTAACAACGATGCTAATATTCATGATGATGACCATAGCCAACACTTAATAAGAGACAGCCCAGCATTATACTGTAGGCTATTCAAGTGCCAGACCACTTAGTCATCATAGTAATATTCATTACCCCAAATTTACTGATGATGAAACAAGAAATAGAGTTTAAGAAACACTCTTCACTAGTATCTTATGCCTTTTTCTCATTTCCACTTATTTCTAATAGTGGATGAAGAAGTCCAAATTACAATTCTAACCACATTTAAATTTTTTACCTCTCTGGCTGCAAGCAGAGAAGGATAACAGAGCAAGAAGGAAGATAAGGTGCCGATGAAGATGGGGATAAGCCAGGGTGAAGGGTAAAGTTCATCCATCTGTGGGGAGTTTTTAAGAAGTTGAAATATTCAACACGAGTTTTTCATTGATTTTTGGCAAAAGGAATTATAAACGTAGCAATCCTTGCCTGTTAGAGAGTAAAAAATTTAAGTCACTCTCTGATTTGAACTAAACGGAAAATAAGCAACAGAGATTTAAGCTGTGTATAATATGATTGTTAATAATTGGAATTGCAGTGTGCGTTTGTGTGCCAGGTGGATAATTAAAGGCATGAGTGAGCTAGAATGAATTTAGTATGACTATTCATGCCTACCTTTATTAAAATTTCAAATAAAATTAATTTAGTAGTGTCAAGATTTTTCCAGAATCTTGGCTGTTTCTGTAATACTTTTTCCACATCTGAGAAGATGGTTAAAAGAGACAATGGCTGTTTCCTTCATTTCTAAGTTTCTATGAGAAATTTAAATTGCTTAAGATTTGGACTACTTTGGACTAGTGGGAGCATTAAGAAGGCTTCATGGCTTCCTGTCTTCATCAAGCACTTTTAATTCCAAGTTTTCAAATGGATCTTCTCCTCACTCAGCGATTGGCAGGGATAGAAACTGTGTGGCTGAGAACCATTGGCTTCAATTGCTGCACAAGAATCAAGGTCAGGGCGTAAGGAAAGGGTAAATTGAAAGTAGGTTTTCAGCAATTTTGCTACTGGATGATGAGTGAGGAATTCACCTTGGCTGTCTCCTTCCAGATTATTGCTGGAATTTCCTTTCTTTTACTTTTCTAGCTGCCTGCTTGGCATTCTGGATTTTCTTAATGCCTTTTGCTGCTCCCTGATGGTTTTCCTTTCCAAATAATAGTTATATTGCACATCTCTGGCAACCAGTAAGCAAGGACAAGGAGAAGCAATGCATGTTGCATTTGGCTAATAATTTGAATGTATCTCTTATCTTGAATGAGACCTCCTCAAGGTAAATGACAAGCATTATGTAAATCTTGGAAGTTACTGAAAACCCTGCAGTTGTCTCCCTAACCCTGAAAATGAGAAGTATTGGTGAGAGCCATCAGGCTGCACTGGACCATGTGAGAAGCTAGTGGCATCCCCTAGGAAGCACAGACACACTCTGATCTCAAGTTCTGACATCCTTGTTCTAGGCCATTCACCATAGTACTACAGGTACTTTATGGAAACTATAAAAACGCGATCTAAGAGATCTCGAAGAAATTCCATCCAGGCAGGATCACCCCACAATTTTCCATGAGGTCCCTGGCCACTGTTAATTCTCTCTTGAGAGGGAGATTCTTTAATTCTCTTTAAGGAGAAAGCCAAGGCAGGGAGCATTCATTCCCTGGTGAGGTTACAGTGAAGGAACTTTCAGAAATCCTGAAGAAGAGCTGAAAAATCAACATTAACTTATTGACTATAAGCTGAACTATAGGAGCAGCAACAAGCTTTCCTGAAGTTCACAGCACCACGGTGCTGTAACTAAGTGCTATATTTCCGTACATGATTATGTAAGTCCCTCAGTTTGGGTAGGAGAAAAAGGAGGAAAAGAAGGAGAGAGCGAGAGACAGGAGTGAGAGGGAGAGAGAGTCTCCCCCATATTAAAAAATAGCAATCATCTATGGACTGAATTGGATTTTTGAAGCTTTTACTGTGATGTCAAATGGCAACATATGTGACTTGCATTGCTTTTGCATACAAGATCAATATCCAAGAGACTCTGGGGCCAGCCTCATGTTGCCAACTAGAATATAATATGCCGTAGACAATCAGATCACAACCTGGGGCTGCTTCTTTTCTAGGAATATGGTGAAATTCTTGAGGAAGTCAGGGGAGTATAAGAGAAGTAAGGTTTGCTCAAACCAAAATAATGCGTTCAGTGACCTCCAATTATAGAATACAGCAGCTCTTAATAACAGAGTAACTATGGCCATAGTTGAATGAAAACTAAGCAGGTTATTTTATAGGATGTGTAGACGTATAGTTATTCCTGAAGAATACTGAACCTGATCTGCAACTGTCTTGCTGTCATCTCTTTCTCATTCCTTATGGAAATTGCAATTGTTTAAAAAAAAAGAATACTTTCTTTTGGTCCTGTTGGAAATTATTTGCATGTTACAATTTAATCAAATCCTGCGCTGGTCCTTTGTGGCCAGGCAATCACGGGTTAAGTTAGATCACTAACGGGTGTTGCCTGACCCTGGAATGCTTCATCAAATGTACTCATTACTCATTGAGCAAGAGAATGAATAGTTGTGAGTTTCGGCTTAAGCGCTGATGGGATTGTGTGTAAGCTCTAACGTGGTCGAGGTATTTAAATTTTGATTTTTGTAATGGGCTCTGACATGTTTCATTTCCTCCGAGGGAACACTCCAGACCTCTGAAAGTAAATGTTGCTAAAAAGTCATCAAGGCAGAATATTAAAATGCCATCAAATGAAAATTTCACTAATGCAATCCGGCTCGAGCTCCAGGTACTGGAGCGAAAAGGGGAATGTCAAAGGTCCCAGTTCCTTTAGCAAAACATGATTTGTTCCTCTTCACTGACTGTTTCTCCAAATAAATTATTTAAAGTCTTATTTCTTCTTTCTCCTGGGCCTCTTAAAGTTCAGCTCTACTGAGAGGTGGCAGGAGAAGCCGTAGAAGGAGAAAGAGACGGCACAGCTAGAAATTCAGGAAATCCTTGTATGGTGAGGGTCTTCCCCTTTGCATCCTGTTTCCTTCATTCCACAAGAGCTGTCTAGGTGCATGGTCAGATGAGAGGGTAAGAATCCTCAATTGTCATCTTGGGGGCGTCACTGCCCTTGTAAGACATAGGCAAAATTTTAATAACGTAGCAGAGTTTTAAGAGTGTGGGATCATCAAAACGTGTTCATTTAGTGATGTGTGGAAAACACTAGAATTTGGAAGAAGACATTATTATTTTCCTCAGTGGTTTTATCCAAATAGCTTTGACATTTTTTGTAATTTTTGATTTTTAGGTAACTTTTATATTTATGGATTTGTGGCAAAGGAAATCAAAAATTAAACTCTCTGGATCTCGTCTACACAAATGGCATTTAGTAAGAAATGACTGACCTTATGAGATCAGAAATTCTCCATTGGATTTAATTAGCCATGTTTTCTTAATGAGCAGTGTGTTAAACTATGTATATATATATATATATATATATGTATATTTATGTTGTTTATTTTCTGATATACATTTGCATTTTGCGATAACTGCTTATATTGGATATGTCCTGGAAATAGAAAAACATGAATTTCCCTGAACTTCATTTGTGACAGAGGTTTCCCCAAGTGTAAGGGATTCTAATCATTTATTTTGGGGCTAATGTCCCTATTGAACCTATAATTTCCTCATTTCTCCTGCTGGCTGGCAAGATTTGTGCCAACACCTGGTCTCCTAGTAACTCAGATTGAAACCTTTAGTTCTGTTTGTCTAGCCCATAAGGATAGATAAGTTACTTTGTTGAAACTGTTGTGTGAAATAGCAGATCTACCTTTGGGAATCAAATTTCCAGTGTGTATTGGTGGAACAGCACAGTTTTAAGTGTCTAGAATCAGAGCTATCTGCGTCCCCAAGGCTAGAATCTTGATATGGTTTTCCAGTTCTGTTGAAAAATCGAGCTTTAACAATGTGTATTTTGCACCAAAAAATGATTTATTTTCATGGTTGAGTGTCATCCCTGGCTTCAGATTGTCTTGGTTTATTTCTCAGCTCATCTATTTTTAACGCTGGGACCCTTAGCAAGCTGGTGAATCTCACGTTCTGTAAAATGGTAGTGATAGCATCTACCTCACTGGTTTGTTGTGAGAATTAAGTGAGATACGTAAAAAGTGCTTAACTAAGTAGTGGATATATAGTAAGCCACTTAATAAATGTTAACTGTTATTAGACCTCATTTCATGATATCTGAAGACGCAATGCCACAGTACAACTGCACTTCTGGAAAACTCTATTTAAAGTTTTAAATAAAGAGCTCAACTAAATTTTTGCAATCCCAGTGCAATGGCTTTCACAGGAGAGAAGGAAATGTCTTCTGGGGAAATCCCCAGACATGTAAAGTCCATTTACCATGAGGTCAGATGCACCGTGGAAAAAGCAAAAGAATTGACAAGCCACTGTGGTGAATATTTTTGAGATGGCATATTGCCAAAGGTGACGTTATGTAGAGATAACAGATCTCCTGATACCCACCTCTCACTTTGTTTTCAGATAAGAGGACTCTATCTTCAAGATAATTGCTCAGACAACTAAAGCATACAAATTATCAGTCAGACAGCAATATCTTCTCATCTAACTTTTGAAAAAACTCTCCAAAAACTTCAGTTTGAAGTAATTTACTGAATGTGGTGTCGTTTTAAGAATCTTTGAGAAATTCCAAGAATATCGTAGTGCAGAATCCACACATTTGCTACTTCAAAAATAGCCTGAACATAAAGCTGCCTACTTACCTATTATCTTTAAAGAAAACCAAACATTTATTGAATTATATGTGGCCAAATAATTCTGTTAATTAGAAATCACTTCAATGAGTACTTGTTGAATACCGACCATGTTCAAATCACATTGCATTATCAAAGATCAGGAAGATTTCTACTATGTGTTTTATCACACGTGCCTGACAGTGATTTGTGGAATTTCTTATAAAATGACCTCTCATGCCCACTCCTCAATAATTCTGACTGGTCATCGCCCCATAATGTGGGTTTGTAGCATGTGTAGATCGGTTTAGCATATATTAGGTAACCTTATCACTAACTTAAATTCTTAACTATCAGAAATCATGAAGATTTAAAAATATTTACTTGAATTTCATGGTAATCCATCTAGCTATTCCTTCCTGTATGGCTTCAGAAGACCATTTTCATTTCTCTAGTTAGGTCCAAAATGGAAATGAAAAAAGAGAATTGAAGCAGGGAATGTGAATTTTCCAGAACCTTCTGGTATCTAGTCACAAAACATAAAATACTGGATGCTGTCTCATTAGTCAGCTACTGAAAGATCTTGGGGGCTCATTAAATGGGGTGTCCTGTAAGAATAGGGAGTGAGGACCGGTCCTCTAAATTTGTCACTTTTAAAGGGTCAGAATGTTTCTCAGGTGAAGACTTGATGGAAACCTGACTGTTGGTATTCACATATCTAAAGAAAATCTGTCATTGAAAGCCAAGGAAAAAAGCAAGTTCCAGAAGCAATCTTCGGCTGTGGTCTCTGGGCAGTAGAGAAGAGAGGACACTCAGGCTCTTGAAAATGTGTCAATACAGAGGCGCTAGAATATCAGATTGTGTGACACCAGCCATTATGATCAAACGCTAACTTGTCTTGTTCTAGTCCCAGGATCTCCAAGCAATAAGCCTCTGATTAAAGCTTCCTGTGTAAATCTGTTCATGAGAGAGAATACTCTAATTCTATTTAGTAGTTGTGAGTTTTTGCAGGAATTAATAAATTGGCTTTCTGGCTTTATCCATCAGTCTTTTATGCATTTGTTTACCATAACTTAGTACCCTGGAGTCCGGTCACCTCTGAGTATGCTAAGAAAATGGAATTGTCATGACTATAAAGCTGATAATGAGGCTTTGACTAGCTAGCCATGTTTGTTTTGTTTTGTTTTGTTTTTAAAGATTGGCATCTGGGCTAACATCTGTTGCCAATCTTCTTTTCTTTGTCTTCTTCTTCTTCTCCCCAGAGCCCCCCAGTACATAGCTGTATATTTTAGTTGTGAGTGCCTCTGGTTGTGGCATGTGGGATGCCACCTCAGCATGGCCTGATGAGCAGTGCCATGTCCGTGCCCAGGATCTGAACTGGCGAAACCCTGGCCACCGAAGCAGAGTGCACAAACTTAACCACTTGGCCATGGGGTGGCCCCTGGCTAGCCATATTAAGACACTGTAACTGATTGCAACCCAACCACTGCCTCTCTGAACCAAGAAACGAAGTGAATTCTCTGATACTCTTCATTTGTAGTATACAATATCAGCATTGCCAAATAGACAGCGTCTAACAGCAATGTCCACTAGTTATCAATTCCAATTCGTATATAATGATATAAAGGATAAAGTTTGGCCTTCATAGTTACACTATTATTATTACTATTTTTATCGAGCATGGAGTGTTGGGGGTAGTTAAATTATATATAGAGAGAGATTTGTGGCAATGAGTCAAATAACCTGAGAACTCTTTCTGAGGTCCTGATATTCTGGCTTCTGCTAAGAACTAAAGGAAATGGTTTGCAAAGCCCTACTTTCCAAAGGACTATCTGGGATGGATATAGGACAAGTTAAATTTCTTCTTCCTGAGGGTAGTTTTTCTTGTGGGATATAGCAGATTATTTTTCGTCCAGTTTTATGATAACTGGCTTTTCTCCTCCAAGATAAAACTTTCAGGAAAAGTTGGAACAAATGAAACAAAACCTTTAGCTTGTGAGAAATCATATTCTGTGACATGGAAATTTTGCTGCACTGATTGTCCATAGCTATTTAGGATCTCATCAGATTTCTTAGGGCAAAAGAAAGTATACGGACTAAGACGCATTTGTTTGATTAAATATCGAAATTTGGAGGCATCCAATATACTTTTCTGGGGAGAAAAAGGTATAGTCCTGAGTCAGCAATGGTTGGGTAAGTGAAATTGCTGAAAAGAAAAATCATTCTGAACAGCCAGGAATAGAAATGTGTAGAAGCAGGTGAACCTCAATAGTTCCCAGCTTTGGTTTAGAGAAGCCTTCCCAAATTCAAACTCTTATCTGAGTTGCTTCAATTCAAGGTCTGGTGTGGGAAATTTTGTATGGTTTTCTGTATTTCTTTATTCTGAGGGAAAAAAAAAATACGACAGCAGCATTCCCTCTTATATTCTAATATTTCCAATTTCGTGAACCCAGGTGTACAGAATTCAGTGGATCAACTACATTTTAGGGAACAGTTGTTTAAGATTCGTGTCCACATTCAGTGTAGTTGGGGACTTAGATTATGTCAGATGAATTCTTTCTTCCACACAAACCAATTTCCTCATAAATGCATATTTTCCCCTGACAGATAATCAATCTTTAACATCTTATCAAATATTTTAATGGACTTGGTTAAATTCTAAAGCATGTTTATCTACTCTAAAAATATATTACTGATATTTTTATGAATATTTGCTTCTTCCAATAAACTTTTGCGTGTTTTGTGTGTTGTAGATCCATTATTGGTAGAATTAAATTGTGAACCCAAAGCAAAAGATCTATGCAAAAATCATGACAGTCATTAATCTCATAAATGTCAAATGTACTTTAATTATAGACAATACAAACATTAATGCTTACTGATATTGACATTTTTCTACATCACAGGAGTTTAGCAATCTATTACTGTTTGCCTTATTTTTTTTTTTTTTTGGGGTGAGGAAGATTGGCCCTGAGCAAACATCCATGCCAATTTTCCTCCAGCTTTTTGTATGTGGGACACTACCACAGATGGCTTGATGAGAAGTGTGTAGGTCTGCGCCCAGGATCTGAAGCTGTGACCCCTGGGCTGCTGAAGCAGAGCACATGAATTTAACCACCATACCACCGGGCTGGCCCCAGCTACTGTTTTCTTTTTCTACCATCTTATAATTGTTATTACTTCCATTTTTAGTTTCACAGTGGTCCTCTCCCAAACACACACATATAGTCCAAAAGTGCAATTTACTTCTTAGCCTCCTAGTTTACCTTCTAGGATAATCTAATTATATTTAAGTATTTTCAACATTAGTAACAGTTTTGTTAGGTCTCATTTTCTGAAGACAGGTTTCATGAAGTATAATCTACATACAGCAAAATTTACCATTTTCAGGTATACAGTTCTATGAACTTTGAATAATGTATACAGTCATGCAACACTAAAACAATCAAGAGATATACTCTATCCATCATCCCAAAATGTTCCCTCACGGCTTTATGTCGTCAAGCCCTTCCTTCTACCCATGGCTACTGCAGCCACTAAGCTGTTTTCTCTTCCTAGATGTTTTCCTTTAAGAGAGTGTCATATAGATGGAAGATGACAGTTATGCAGACTTAGAATGATCCTTTCCAAAGATCCATGCTTCTCCATTCTTTTTTATTATTGAGTCTGTCATATAGATGTGCCTCAATTTATTAATCCGTTCCCAAGTTTATGGATATTTAGAACGTTTCCAGTTTGGAGATATTATGGATAAGCTATTGTGAACATTCACGTGCAAATCTTTGTGTGGACATATATTTTCATAGTTTGGGAAAATACCTAAAACTGGGATTGTTGGGACCTCTGATAGATGTGTATTTAACTTTATATGAAACTGCCAAACTGTTTTTCAAAGTGAATATACCACTTTGTGTCCAACCTAGTGATGTATGAGAGTTCCCGGTGTTCTACATCCTTGTCAGCACCTGTTATTGTCAGGGTTCTTTTTTTAAGCCATTGTAATAAGTGTGTAGAGGTATCACATGTGATTTTAATTTATATTTTCCTAATCACTAATGATATTAAGAATCTGTCCATGTCCTTATTTATCACCACTTGGTGAAAGCTGATCTAATCTTTTCTCCATTTATATATATATATTTTATTGTTGACTTGTGGAACTTTTTTTTTCTTTTTGGTGAGGATGATTTGCCCTGAGCTAACACCTGTTGCCAATTCTCCTCTTTTTGCTTGAGGAAGATTGTTGCTGAGCTAACATCTGTGCCAATTTCCTCTATTTCGCATGTGGGATGCCACCACAGCATGGTTTGATGTGCAGTGTGTAGGCTCATATCTGAACCTGGGAACCCCAGGCCACTGAAGCAGAGCATGCAAATGTCACCATCATGCCACTGGGTTGGCCCCTGAAACTTTTACATCTATATGTATATCTCCTTTATATGTATATCAGCTTTGTATTTGCAAATATTTTCTCCCAGTCTTGGGTTTTCTTCCATTTTCTTAACAATGTCTTACAAAGAACAAGTTTTCAATTTTGTTGAAGTAAACTTTTGTTAATTTTTACTTTAATGGTTCACGTTTTTTGTGCCCTAAGAAATTTTTGATAACAAGCATTGCAACAGTTTTTCTACATGTTCTGAAAACTTTCTGATTTTACATTTTACATTTATATTTGGGAAGAATTATCTTAACGATGTTGGAAATTATTGTCCATGAACATGACTTGTCTCTCCATTTATCTAGTCTTCTGTGATTTCTTGCATCAATGGTTTATAGTTTTATCAAAATCAACCTTGTACATCTTATGTGTTTATCCATGAATATTTCCAGATTTTTGGTACCATTTTAAATTATACTTTTTTAAAAAATCAAATATCCAATTGCTCACTGCTAGCATATAGAAATTCAACTGATATTTTTGGTATACTGTGTTCCTGTGTTTTTCTTAATCTTCACCTACTAGTTCTAGTAGCTTTTTTGTAGCTCTTTAAGATTTCTACATAGGTAATGATGTCTAAATAAAAATGATTTTGCTTCTTCCTTTCTAATCTGAATGGCTTTCATTTTCTTGTTTGTTGCACTGATTAGAACTTTCAACATGATGTTGAAAAGAAGTGGTAATATTGAACACCCATTTCTTAGGGAAAAAACATTTAGTCTTTCACCATTTAGTATAAAAACAGACAGGGTTTTCATAGATGTTATCAAATTGAAAAATTTTCCTTCTGTCAGTTTGCTGACAGTTTTTATAATGAATGGATGTTGGGTTTTGTCAAATACTGTCTCTACATCTAATGAAATGGGAGGGTTATTTTTCTTTTTTAACCTGTTTATCTGGTGATTTATAATGATTGATTTTCAAATGTTGAATCACTTTGTATTTCTGTAATAAACCACATTAGGCTTGACACATTATCAATTTTGCATATTAAAGGACTTGATTTGAAAACATTTTCTTTAGAATTTTCCAGCAATGTTAATAAGGCACATTGGTTTGTAGTTTTCTAGTAATGTTAGCGTGGTTTTCATTTCAGAGTAATTCTAGTCTTATACAATGAGTCTAGAAGTGTTCCTCCTCCTAAATTTTCTGGAATAATTAGTGCAGAATTAGTGCTACTTTTTCTTTGAATGTTTACCAGAGAAGTCATTTTTTTGTTGGAAGGTTTTTAATTATGGATTCAAATTCTTATTAAATATAGTACCGGTTGGGTTATAACTTTCTTCTTGAATGGTCTTTGATAGTTTGTTTCTTTCAAGTATTATGCACATTTTATGTGATATCTAATTTACTGGCATACATTGATTTATAATAATCCTTTATTATCATTTTAAATTTCTGTAGAATCTCTGATGATGACATTTGTTTCATTTCTGATATTGATGAGTTGCTGGAGGCTTAGTGTGAACTAGCATGAGAATGAGAAATTCCTAGGACCCTGAGGGGGGATGAGTGGGGCCCTCACACTTTCATAGGCTTTGCCTCCTGGGACACAAACTGATTTTTCAAGGTGAAGATTCAGGAAAGATCCTCTTATAGCCCTGGCGTAGGAAAGAGAAGAGTCATTATTGTGAAATACACTAACAACCTTCAAGGGAAGACTTTGCCAGAGCCTTATCCCAGCTGGGGAAGGGAATTCCTCCCACACCAGCCCCCTCCTTATTATATAGATTAGGAAATTAAGGATTGCAGAATTTAACCCAGCTTTGAAGCTCATAGTGATAAGTCAAGGAAATACACTCATATCTGTAGCTACAATTGTGGTTATTATAGTTACGCTGTGTTTTCAAAAACTACTAAGCTGTTTAGTGGCTAAGCTCTGTGTGTCCTTGCAGTTGTCAGAGGTCCTACTGTTGTCCACATTACCACTAGGAATATGTAATTTAGTTATTTTGGCAAAACCCTATATGGAGAAGAACAATGGGTGGTAAGAAAATAAAACAGAATCACTTCGATTCAGCTCAATTCAATAGGGATGAGATTAATGTCTCTTTTTGGAGTTTGTCATTTCTGATCTTCACAAAAAGGATAGCAAACGTTTCTCTCTCTTGGCTAACAGAAACCTTGCCATATTTAGTTTTCCTCTAAAATTTTTCATTGGTTCACACCCATTTCTGTGAATCTTGACATGCTACATGTTCTTACTTATTTTAAGAAATTAGCCTTCACAAAAATAAAACAAAGTTCAATACCTACTGCAATACAAAATACAAAGCTTCAGAATATAAATATTATTTTTCTGTCATCAAGTAGATACAGTATTGAGATTGCACCATACTGTCTACCTTAGCAAGGATTCATTTTTTTGACATTGAGATATAGAGATTCTCTAGGCAATCTTTATTCAGTATCATAATTTTCCACTTTATCATCCTCAAAAAAGAGATCACGATGACATATTGCAGGGCTCTTTTTGGATAATAATCTGAACTCCAGTTCTAAGGTTTGTACCTTTGAGTAACACTCTGAAGCCAATAGGTATAGAAGTTCCCCATGCACAGGGTTTATGGTGTCAAGGAAAGTTGTAGGGGAGGGAAATAGAAAAATTTTGCACTATTTTATTACAGGATTTAGCAATTTAATATTAAACTTTAAAGACAGGCTGTGTAATGAAGAAAGTTTGGCCATTCAATGATGTATGCTTATCATTTGCTCATTTATGTTTGTTGTGAAATGTTTCATTGCTATACAAGAACCTAAATAAGAATATAAAAACTGTAATGAATAATAAAACACTTTCTCAACCAGCTCACGAAATAGGCCATTTTCAATGTCTTTGATGACCTTTATTTTTCTTAAGCCCCTCTCTAATTAATCTCCTCTCTCTTTCTTTGTCTCTCTCTCTCCTGCCTTACGTTCTCAATCCTCTGCCAAAGATGCTTTTATAAATATTGTGTTTATCATTCCTTTGCTTTTATTAGTTTCTATTTTGTTTTAATAATAGCTATCTTGATATGTAAATGATATGTAATGAACTGGACATATTTAAAGTAAGCAATTTGATAAATTTAACATATGTGTACCTATGTGTATGTGTGTATACACATACACCACACGTGAGAACGCATCACCACAATCAAGAAAATAAACATATCCATCACACTCTCAATTTCCTCTGTGCCTTTCTGATATTTCCCTCCTTCCAGAAACCCCATTGCGGACAACTGATCTGCTTACTATTGTTTTAGACTTGGTTACATTTTCTAGAATTTTATATAAATGTAATAATTCAGCATGTACTCTTGCTGTTTGTTTTGCTTCTTTCAAGCAGTGTAATTATTTTGAGATTCATCCATGTTGTTGAGTACATGCCTTTTGATTTCTGAGAAACATTTCATTGTATGGATACACAACACTTTGTTTACCTTGGTAGACTGTGTGTTGTTTCCCATTTTTGGATATTATTAATAAATATTATAAATAAAGGTGCTATGAACATTTGTGTGCAAGTCTTTGAATGCTTTTATAATATGTTTGGTTCATGTTGGGTAAATATCTCAGAATAGAATTGGTGGGTTATATGGTAAGTGTTATTAACTGTTTCAGAAATTGCTAACCTTTTGAAAAGTGGTTGCACTTTGTTCATTCCCATTGGCAGTGTATGAGAGTTGAAGTTATTCCACAGACTCAACATACCTTCATATTGAAGGTCTTTTTCATTTGAGACATTCTAATAGGCATGCAGAGCTATCTCATGGGGGCTCTAATTTGCATGTTCCTAATAATTAGTGATATTGAGAATCACTGAGTTAATGCACGTATTTGCCATCCACATATCTTCATTGGTGAAGTATCTGTTCAAATATTTTGCCAATTACTTATTGCATTTTTTGTTTTCTTTTATTGAATTTTGAAGAATTAAAAAATGTATTCTGGATATGAATACTTTTTCAGATATTATACAAATATTTTCTCCCAATCTGTGATAATTTTAACAGTGCCTTTCAAAGATCAGAGATTCTTGATTTTTATGAATCTCACCTTATTAATTTTGGCTTTTGTGCTTTCTGTGTTATATCTAAGCATCTTTGCATAATCTAAGGTTACAACAAATCCCTCTTTGCTTTGTTCTAGAAGTTTTATAACTGATTTTACATTTAGACTAATGATCAATTTTGAGTTAAATTTTGATCAGTTTTTCTTCTTCATGTGAATATCCAAATTTTTAATAAAATTTTTTTTAAATAATTATTCTTTCATAACTAATATTTCTTTATGTTTTTATCAAAAATCAATTGCCAAAACATGTGTGAGTATATTTCTAGATACTCTATTTGGTTCTATCTTTTCAATTTTCTATCTTTGTGCCAATCCTACACTGTCTTGATTGCTGCAACTTAGAATAATCTTGAAGTCAAGAAGTGAGAGTCTTCCAGCTTGGTTCTTTTTCAAAGTTTGGTCTGTTTTAGATCCTTTTGATTTTCATATGAACTTTATAATTGGTTTATTGATATCTACAGAAAAAGACTTCCAAGATTTTAATTGAGATTGGGTTGAATCTATAGATCAATTTGTAAAGAATTGGTATCTTAATAATATTGAGTCTCTCAATTCACGAACATGGTATATCTCATCACTTATTTAAATCTTCCTAAGTTTCTCTTGACCATGTCTTGTGGTTTCCATTATATGAGTTTTATCCATCTTTTGTCAGATTTATTCTTGAGTATTTAATGTTTTTATGTTACTGTGAATGACGTTGTTTCAATTTCAATTTCAGATTGTTTGTTACCAACATACAGAAATGTAATAGATTTTTGTATATTTATCTAATATCTTGAAAACTTGATAATCTAACTTATTGGTTCTAGTTACTTTTTTGTAGGTTCGTTGAATTTTCTAAGTAGGCAATTATGCCATCTATGGATAAAGAGAATTGTACTCTTTCCTCTACGGTCTTATAGTTTTATTTCTGTTTCTGCCTGACATTCTGGCTAGATTTTCCAGTACAATGTAGAATAGAAATGATGAGAGCAAACATTCTTATTATGGGGAAATCACTCTGTTGTTTAACATTAAATGTGATGTGACTTGTAGATTTTTCATAGATATCTTTCACCAGCTTGAAAATGATCCTTTCTTTTCCAAGTTTGATGACAGTTTTTTTTTTCTTCACTCTAATCAGGAATGGATGCTGGGTTTTTTCAAGTGATTTTTCTCAATCTCTTGAGATGATCATTTTTTTTCAGTCTGTTATTATTTTGAATTACATCGATTTACTTTTAAATGTTAAATCAACCTCACATTTCTAGGATAAACCACACTTGGTAGTGAAGTATTATCTCTTTTTATATATTATTTTCTTTAATTTAAAAAAATTTTAAGAACTTTTATATCTGTGTTCATGAGGCATATTGATCCATAATTTTCTTTTCTTGTCATGTCTTTGTTGTTGGTATCAGATTAATGCTGGCCTCATAGAATAAGTCAGTATATGGTCCTTCTTCTCCAATTTTTCAAACTGTTTGCACAGAATCTGTGTTATTTCTTCCTTAAAGAGGTGGTAGAGGCTCCAGTGAAGCCATCTACACCTGGAATTTCTACGTAGGAAGATTTTTTACTAAAAATAAACAAACACCTATTTATTCTTGTAAGAAATTTTATTATGTAAGGAATTTGTCCACTTATTTTAATTTTTCAAATTTATTGGATAAAGTGAGTCATAATCTTCACTTTTTATTATTCTCTTATTGATAGAATCTGTGGTAATGTCACCACTCTCATTCCTAACATCAGTTATTCTGTCTTCTTTCTTTTTTTCCTGATTTTCCTGAAGAAGAATTATTCCTTTTTTTCCTGAAGAAGAATTATGAATTTTATTGGTTTTTCTCAAAGAATCACTTGCTGGCTTCCTTGATACTCTCTATATTTTTCTGTTTTCTCTTTCCTCGATTTCCATTCTAAACGTTATTATTTCCTTTCCTGAGCTTATATTCACCTAAATTTACTCTTTGTTTTCCAGTTTATTAAGGTGGAAAAAAGAGGTTGTGGATTTGAGACCTTCCTTCTTTACTAATATATGCATTTAGTCCTATAAATTACCCTGTGAGTACTGCTTTAGCTGCATTTAACACATTTTGATATGCTGTGTTCTTATTTTTATACCGTTTAAATTCTTTCTTATTTCCTTTTTAATTGATTCTCAGACCCATGTGCTTTTTATAAATATGCTTTATGGTTTCCAAATATTTGGAATATACCACAGTCTATTTATCCATTCTCCCTTTTATGGGCATTTGGCTTGTTTACAGTTCATTGCTATCAAGTAATGCTACTAAAACTATTCTTATATATGACTCACGGTGCACATGCTTAAGACTTCTTCTGGGACATGGGTCATGAGGTGTACACATCCTTGGCTTTCTAAGTTAATGTTAAATTCCTTATCAATTTTAAATTATACCAATTTACAACATGCCAGCAACATATACAAGTTTTATTTTTCTACATTCTTATCAGCACATGCCAATTTTACCAATCTTTTTGGCATAAAGAATGGTTTTAATTTGTATTTCTCTCTCTGATAATTAACACAATTGAGCATCTCTCATGTGCTTATTTTCCTTCCCTATATTATTTATTTTTTGTTCCCCACTAAAAAACCAATTTTCCATTTTCTTCCTCCTCTTCCTTCTCATCCTCCTCCCCTTTCTCTTCCTCCTTCTTCTCATGAGCTTTAAGCTACTTTACATACTTTTGGGGCTCTAAGCCTATGTCATCTGTATGTGTTACAAATATTGTCTCTTCGTTTGTGGCTTGTTCTCCTCCCTATTTTTTAAAGGTTGTTTTAACTTTAGTTTGTTTTAGTTAGTCTTTTAAGAAATAGATATCTTACCTTTTGATATGATGGAATTTATCACTAATTTTCTTTACGATTAGTGCTTTTTGTGTGTTTTTTAAAAATTCTTTTCTCCTTTGTCTCAAGCTTTCTTTGTAGAATAATTTTTATTCTTCCTGAAGTGTATCTTTTAGAATGTTTTTTTAGGAAGCGTTTGCTGATGGCAAACTCTCTGTTTTATTTTATTACCCTTGTTCTTGGAACACAGTTTTGTCAGGTCCAGAATTCTAGGTCAACCATTATTGTCTGTCAGCATTTTGAAGTACTTTTTCAGCATCTTCTTTCTTTTATCATTTACTGTTGAGAAGTCTGCTCTCAGTATAAATATTTAGTAATCGGTCTTTTCTCTTTCTGCCTCTAAGATCTTCCGTGTTTTTGTTCTACGTTTTGTTTTAATGTTCTGGAAATTTCTTGGCTGTTATTTTCTCCAACTTTTCTCTCCCTTGTCCTTTCCTCTAGAAACTGCAATCAAACATGACACATGTTCTCTTTCTATTCTTCATGTTTTAACCTATCTTTCATAATTTCCACATCCTTATTTTCTGAACTATATTTTGAATTTATTGTTCATCTCTATCTTCCAGTTCACTAGCTTTTTCTTCATCTGTGCCAAATATTCTGTTTATTTCATCTGTGTATTTGATTTTCCACAATTATATTTTTATTTTCAGAGATTCTATTTGACTTCAATTCTTCCTTATCACTTTGATTTCTTTTAAAGTGTCTGTTTAAAATTATGTTACACATTTTTAAAATCTGTATTTAGTCATTTAAAAAACTGAAGTTTTGTAGAGACTCTAAATCTGTAATTTAAAACAATCTTTGCTAATTGTCACATATGGTGCTTTGTTTCCCTGTGTATTTACCAACTTATTATTTTTATTATTTCTTCATATTTTACTGAATTTAATCTGTGGATATTCTCAGGGTACTAGTTTAAAGATGTTCTGGTCTTTTCTCTGCAGTGAATTGGTGTTTTTTCCTTTGTTAGGTGCAACGTTGACATTAAATAGGAACAACTTTTAATTTTTCGGCCTTGGGGTTCTCTGAAGCTTGGTGATAGTAAAACTTGATACTTGTATTTTTCATTCTTGTAAAATCATGCTTGTGGTTATACATTCTCAGAAGAGATAATTTCGTTTCCCTCTTGAAGCAAGATCAAATACAAAAAATTTTCCCTGCCTCACTTTTTACTGATGGTTTAACCGTATTAAGTGTCCTTTCTTTATGGATAAGTCTCTGATTCCAGTTCTCTGCGTCATGTGGCCCAAGGTATAGTCTCTCATTTTTTGAGTAGCCATTAAATAGCAAACTTTGTTTCTCAGATATTGTTCTTTCAACAGAATATCATCTTCTGTGCTATATTTGCCAACATCTGTGTTTTCAGCTTACTCTTTATTTCTTCAACTTTTCTTGTCAATTCAGAAATGCATTAAAAATTACATCCACTATAATTCATTCACTGAGCTGGGCCCAGTGGTGTAGTGGTTAAGCTCTCATACTTTGCTTTGGCAGCCCTGGGTTCGTGGGTTTGGATCCTGGACATGGATGTACACACTGCTCACCAAGCTGTGCTGTGGCAGCATCCCACATGCAAAATAGAGGAAGATTGGCACAGATGTTAGCTCAGGGACAATCTTCCTCACCAAAATAAAAAGAATTCAGAAGACGAAACAAATTCACATCACTTTTAGTTGTTGGAACTCTCTAGAATTGGTGATCAAAGGGAGTGTGAGGGAGAGGGAGGAACAGATTCTGTCCTGGATGCTCCTGATTAATGCAGATGGTGAATGAAAATGTTGGGATATTGAGGAAGTGATAGAACTAATCTGGGTTATTTCATACTGGAGGTGCATATCAAATATACAGAGGCAATATTCATGAAGAAATGGAGTGTGGGTTTCTGGGGGCACACAAGTGCCATCTTCCCTAGATGAAAGGGTAACTGAGTATGACACACACTGGGAATGCCGATAACTTTATTTCCCATATTTGGCTCTGCATGATTGCTTCCTCAGAACTACAGAGACAGAGTGGACAGACATAAGCAGTTGACTATCCTTAATGTCTCAATGGTCTGTTTTAGTAGGATAAGCAAAGGGTTTGGAGTAGCAAGTTGAATTCAAATAAACCTTTGCCTAAGGGTTGAATGACCTTGAGAAAATAAATTTGTCAGGGGTTCAGAGTTTGCACTGATGAAATGGACTAAAGACTCCACAATGTCCTTTCTAGAGCTCATTTTTCTCATTTAAAACAAAACCCAAGTCAAGGATTTGCTTAAATTGTTAACCTACTAACCGCACTTGGATGTACGGCCAGCTGAACATTTGCAGTTTTAGAATTGGCATAAGAAATTTAAAGTCGAAGGGAAAGTCAACATTGTTATTTATAAAGTGAATTCTGTTTATATATTTCACTGTGGAGTCTAATAGGCTTGTGATTCTAGGTGGCTAGGGTGTTTACTTAGTCTGAATTTGCCCTAATTTTCTTGAGTGTCACAAAGGTATCCTCCATCTATTCTATTCTGTAGGACTTGAAAGGCCATCATTCAAAGAAACAAGATCTAGAATCACATCCTGAAGCATGTGTATTTCTACAGAGTTCTTTTCAATTTTGAGGTCAAAGGAGAGCCCTCAATTCGCCAAAGTCATTTCCATCAGTCCTAGAACACTAGTCTCCAGGTCCCTTGGTTGTTTGTAAAAATCTCTTAATATGCTCTTTTCCTTAATCTTTTCTTCTGACTTTTTCCTTTCTGATCCCATCCACTTGCAAACTAATGGGAACGGTGTCACCTGCTCACTATTCTAACACTTTTTATTTCCCCCAGTGTTTTACTAAACTTATATTAGCAGTAAAGCTCCTGTTTCTTTATATGGTCATATTAACTCATTTATTCAACAAATATTTACTGAGCACCTACTAAGTACCAGCATGTTGTGCTGATGCTGAGGATTTCATGATGACAGAGAATGACAGGGCCCTCTTCCTCCACCCTCATGAAATTGACAGTCCAGCTCTCCTAAAGAGTCTAAAAGTGCAGTTCCTTTTATAATTGACACAGCTGAATGATCGATAGTCAGGAAAGGGAAGAAAAGCTACACATACCATCTGTCTCAAAAACTGCAGGGGAATTTAGAGAAATCAAATGCAACCTCACATTACATTTAGGATAAGATTTAGGAGAGAACGTTAATTTAAAGGTCATAACATACATACTGTCGTGACATGACTTCATTAAAGTACTTACAACAGAATAACTGACAAACTTAGTAACTGGCCTTATAAGATTGGAAATTAAGTAGAGAAAACATGTAAAGTGGTATGGTGTTTCTTGGTATAGAATTTCTGAGAGTTGTCGTTTTATAAAGAAACCATCAAATAGAGGGCTTATTAATAGTAAGATTTTAATCCAAAACTGATATGATATTCCAGATGTTTTGAACAAATCCTGAAATCTAATAAATATTAATAAAACATCAAAAGCAAATTTAATCTGTCTACTCTGTACTTATTCTTCTGAACATGGTTGTATTCAAGTGCATTCTGAAAGATTTTGCTTCTACCTAATTTCTCATGTCAAATAAACTATGGTTACTGAAAACAAAGATGGTGAAGTGCTATTTTTTAATTATTAAAAAGTGTATTATATTATCAGGGTATTATTGACCTGCATTTCGTTGCGTTAGGCTCAATAAGAATGATTCCAAATCTTAGTTTTTCTCCTAAGTACTCCATCACTCATTTCCATAGTAATATTTAAAAAAAGAAAAAAATGAGGGGCCAGCATGGTGATATAGTGGTTAAGTTTGCATGCTCCACTTTGGCGGCCTGGGGTTCACAGATTCGGATCTCAGGCATGGACCTACAGACCATTCTCTAGCCATGCTGAGGCAGCATCCCACATACAAAATAGTGGAGGATTGCCACAGATGTTAGCTCAGGTACAATCTTCCTCACTAAAAAGTCAAAAAATAAAAGAGGGACACTAATGTTCCTTGAAAGCAAATTAAAATGGTTAGGACTGTTAACAGTAAACCCTTAGGTAGCTTGATTGGTTGAGTAGCGTCTTCTGTGCAAGCAAACGACAATGTGCAAATAATCAGTTCTGGGTCTGGGGCGAGGAGAGGCAGGTGGGCCTCAGGGGCTGCATGTTCATATTTATTGTGGAAAGTTCTGAGGAAGCTTGCAGGTGTGATCTTTATTAATCCCAATATTTTATTTTATACCTGAATTTATAATGAGGTCTTAAAATCAAATGAGATGTCATTGCATCACCATCTGTTGTTTCACAAATAAGAGGCACACTTGGATGCTGTCAATGGCCACTTTAAAAAGATGAATCCTTGTAGTGTTCAAAAGCTGTTTCTGAGGCATTTTCAGACTATTTTCCATTTTAATAGAAAGAAAAATTAGGAATGTAGGTGGAAAAGTTCCCAACTGTCTTCTATCTATCCTCAGAATAAATAAATGAAGATGCGATTTATTTTCCAGTGCTCTTCTCACTCCCTCAATGCCCCCTCGTGATGCCCTTGTGGATCGCATTTTTAGAAGGGGGAAGGGCTACAGCCTTCCACAGTCAGGCCCGGCCTGGCAGGGGACATCATGGCAGAGAGAGGGCAACCATTTCGTTCTCAGAGGTAACCCTTTAGTGGTAGTGGTGACAGATCTGGCAGAGGGCCGGGGTGACAGTTTCACATCAGATATACACTGTGTCATTGGTGAGATAGCTACTGAAATTTACACAGTCTCCTTTTCCAGAGCTCTGAAACTGACATCTCATATAAGAAGATAGAGACAAGGATGTTTTCAGCCTTGGTGTAATTTTCTTCAACGTAAAGCAAATGATTTTATAGCAATCGTTCTATTGTCCTCTGGATACTATTCCAATTATTTCTGAGTTGTATGTTGAATTGTACACAGGTGTGTGCATATAAATATTTTTGCAGTTACGGCTCATAAAAAGTTATGCATGTGTATGCATACTATACATATATTTGTGTTACACATATACATATAACTACAATCATGCACACATACAATCTATTCAATATCATAAGAGCAAGAATCCCAAATAAAAACACATTCCTGGAGTGTGATGGGTCATTTTTTATTCATTGGCGATCTTAACTCAAATTTGAACCCAGGTTTCTGAACTCAAAAGGCTCGCTCCCAACCCAGGTTATCATGTACAGGGTGGAAGTGGGGGTGCTCTCATCATTCTGACCTGGAGGGGGGCTGCATCTGTCAGAGACTGCAGTGGTAATGGAGCTGAAATCCATCACAAGCATGTAGCTTTCAAATCTGAAAGACTGTGTCTTCCTAAGCCACGACATTAAATTCCATGGAAAGGATTCCCTTGGATAGACATCTGTTTCAATGGAAGAAATTTCTGCCTATCACAAGAAAGTAAAGGGCTGACAAAATTTTCTCCATGTTTCCCACCTTCCCTACCTTCCTTCACTCTCCCGTAATCCCAGGATAAAACATTCTAAGTCTGAATATCTGAACAAACCACGGAGGAAGAACATTTGAAGAAATAAAAATAAGGGTAACAATTCCTGCAGTTTGTCACGGAATTTTAATGTATATCTGTAAAAAAAGTAATGAACGGGCTATAGTCCATTAGGCAAGAACAAATTCCCCCCCGTAATTTTATCTTTGTTTAATTGAATATTTAATTAGTATAAATATAAGACTAATTTTTTAATGTGTTCCGTACATTTAGCAGGAAGGGCTGGTGGTGGCTGTCTTGAGAAGCCCTTCTGCAGGTGGGGACAGCCACCGTGCCCTCCGTGTCCCCATCAGCCTGCTGATAGAAGTGAGTGGGTCATTTGGCATTAGCAAAGGAGTAAGTTAGCATTTGCACTGAGCTGGATCTTGCCAGACTGTGCGTATTGGAAGCTGCAGACAGAGCCTCCTTTCACGTTGATGAATGGGTTTTTTCAAGCGTTCTGCTCCCTAGTTATGAGAAGGGTGACCCGGTCAGGAGACGACTTTATGAAGCTATAAAAAATGTATGTCACTTCGGACTCTCTAATGTCACGGAGAAGGAAAAAAAAACCTGTGCAAAAATGGCAGGGTAATAAGGCTGTTTTCAATGCTCGAAATAGCTTTCTGTCTACAGTCATATGCAGTCCTGAAACTGGGGCAGTGCAGAGCGCCCACGAAGCGTTGTTGTTGGGCAGATTAGAAAAAAAAAATTGGGGCTTTGTTTGGCTTTGCTTGCCTTCAGAGAAATGCTTATGATGATGACAATAAGACATTTCGGAATGCAGGTCTGGCAGCTCTGTGTCAGAACTGGGGATGGTGCAAGTGTCTTTTTAAAAGCCAGCAATGCACTCAAGGTGGTGATGACTTTTAAGTATGCAGAAGAGCCAGAAAGGGAGTCACTACAAAGCAAACACATTTTGAAAGAGCTCTTTTCATCTAATATTTTATAAAGTCTTTCTTCTATATCACAAAGAATTAAAAAAAATAAAAAAAAAAAGGAAGGCTTGCCAGGTACACTTGCCCCTATGCTTTCCGTCGAATGCTCTGGAGTTTACAGATAGCGACATGCAGATCGTAACAAAGGCAGTCCTCTGTAGACCCATAATTTAACATTCATTGAATTCTCTCCTTCCTCTCATCAATATGCATATTTCACAGTATCAGGTGCTTTCCTTTTTGAGATGTCACACATTTCATAACTCATGTTCAAATGTTAATTTACACAAGGTAGGGAACCCAGAGGACCAAGGTCAGAGGTTTTGCTTTTAGTAGGGCTTCAATTAGTCACAGGTGAACTTCGGAATTTCTCAATTGGATTCAAACACTGGCTTTGTCATGGTTGAGTTTGAGCACCCCCTTCCCAACCCTGGTCTATTTTGTCATTTCTTTCCTGGGGCTTGTAAACCTTCTCCATCAACACATCTGGGATGGGAAAAAATCTATGTGAAAAGCTTTGAGCTTAGTATTCCGGTTATAACAAATGTCAGGCTCAGAGATGGCTCTGAAGAAGGAGAGAGAGAACAGTTTTTCACCCACGGGACACCATTTTGGCATTTCTCACCCTTTCCCTCATGAAGATGTGTACATACATCAAGCCAGCTCTCCAGCCCCACTCTGAGGACTGTTGGTCATAGTTAATTCTCTGTGTACTGGTCGCTATGCTTTGTACCCAGTGCTCTTTCCATCCTGGCCACAACTAACCAAAAGCCCATGCAGTGTCTTGACCTAAGAATTCTCCTTAATGTATAGACTATTTTGGAGAGCCACTGAACCACTCAATCAAATCTACACTCTTGAAGAAGTCTGAATGTTAGACACATGGGAAGAGTTGGCAGTCAAGAGCAGGCAGAGGTAAAAGGCGAGACAGGAGACACTGAATCATAGGGAGGACAGAAACTCCTGAGAATGCCATTATGCACCAAAAATGCTATGCTATCAGAGCACGCTGAGGACTCCCCAGTACCTGACTAGCTGGCTGTTTGTCCTCACTTCTCTGGGAGTTATAAAGCCAATCAATTGGAAAGCCCTCAACTGTTTTCCCTTTGCAGCCTGAGTGACTCAATCTAAGACAAAAGCATACATTCATTAATCAAAAAGAGGCCTCATCTTGGTAAAGAGTATTTTTCAACTTTACATAAAAAGCAACTGAGAAATTAAAGAGGAATAGACAAGTGCTTGTCTTTCAAGCATTTTAAAGAGAAGAGTGAATGTATGCTCATTGGAGGTTTCAGATTGGTTACTTGCTTTTATAACCTGGAAACCAAAAGAAATTTAATAGAGTTTGTTTTCATACCTACGTTTTTGGTTTTATTTTAGTAAAGATAGAATGCCTTTGCCTATTTGGATGAGTAGGTTTGGTATAAGTTAGCTATGCATGTTAAGATGGGAACTCCAATGCTGCCTGTGTACTAGAAAATTTGCCTCTTCACAATACAAAACTAAGAAGTTCTTTAGTGAAGATGTAGATTGCTTTCCTCCCAGAAGGGATCAGAAGGCCTAACTTTGTTACAATGAGTAAAGGGCGTTGAAGAGAACTCCTAAGACAGACATTTAGAGCTAAGTTTTCAACCTTCCTGAGTACCCATGCTTTCCAACTATTTGCGCCCAACAGCATAAAACAGATATTTTTCCAAGAAAAATTCCACATCACTTCAGAATTTATTAACAATTTACATAATTGCTTAAGTAATCTGCATAATTGACAGAAAGTTTAATTTGACCCTAGTTCAACTGTAACACTTATGGTTTTAAATTGAAATTGGTATAATTCATTTATGAGAGTAATTAAGCCATGGTGTCTAACAAATACAATGTATGCTGCCTGAGGCCTCCAAGGCCAGAACATGCTATTAGAATGTTTTATTTAAATATGTCAAATCTGTTCATCACCACAGTCACCCATGTTAAACTTGAGCAAATGGCTTATTTGACCTTGAGCACTGTGCTTCTGAGAGAGGGTATTTGAAGCACACAATTCAGCTATCTTTCTAGAGGAATCCACAGTTTCAAGAAACGCTAAACTTTACCTAGTTTTTACTCCAGGAAGGGTTCATACATGGCTGATTCTACGATAATCGCAGCTGTCATTAAACATCAATTTTTCAGAATAGTAGGACTACAAAATTCCTCCAGAATAATGGATTGTTAGCTCATGGCAAGATGGGTAATATTCATAAGAGTGACGAAAGTGGGGAACGTGTCTACTTTCCTTGAATGCATGCTTTTTATACTTAAATGCATAGTTAATTCAACTAATTGCAGGATAGTCATCCCAAACAGAAAATAACAGAGCTGAAAAGAGCCACTGCCTTTGTCTAGGGAAAGGCAAAGATTAATTTGGTCAAGACTGGTGCCATGAAACATCTCTTCACTTGGAAAATATCTGATCTCATGGCTTTACTTTGTCACTGCCTCCTGTGCAGCCTTGGGGACCCGAAGAATACGGACGAGGGTCAGCTGCAAGTGACATGGTTATGTAGACAAAGGCTCTCTTGGGCACAGTCAAGAAGCATCCTTTTGCAAACCTCCCAGGAGTATTCCAGAGAAAATCCTGTAATGCTTCATCATGCATGCCACTGGACTCCAACACTCCAGGCATCTGAATTCTCTCCCTTGAGCAGCTCTTAGGATTTTTTTCCTATTCCTTTTTCCCTTTGATCCTTTGGTCTTTTGCTCAATTTTCTCGTTGCCCTTAATTCTCATTTTCTCTCATGTTATTTGCTTCTTTCTGAATCTGGAGTCTCCACCCTGTCCTTGAGTCTTGCACAATTGAGTTGATAGTAGGAGTTATTTTTCAACAAGTACTTCTCCAGCACCAAACACCATGCCAATATTTGACATACTTTACCCCATTTAATCATCATTGCGGTCCTGAAAGTTGTCTTCATTATGCAGATGAGAAAAAGGAGACTTTAGAGGGGTTAAATAATGTACTCAAGTTCCCAAAACAGCCTGGGTTACACCCATGACCATGTGACCGTGTACAAACCCACTAGGAGAGTTCCACTCACTAACTAACCTCCGGGATTATGACATCATCTCCTTTTTTATTGTTTAATAACAACAGCAACATCAACAAAACACAGAAAGAAAGTCACATAAAACAAACAAAGACCTTAATAAATTATTATAGGATCAACAGTATTATCACCATCCTGGTCAAGACATGGGACTTTGTCAGCCACAACACAACCCCATTTTGTGTGTCCAACCCCAGTTGCAGCCCTCCTTCCATGCACCAGAAGATCACCCCTTCTAAATGATAATCATCACTTCCTTGCCTTTCTTTCTAGTTTCATCACCCAAATGGGCATTCCTACGTACTTTTTCATTTGATTTCTTTTAGTCTATAGGTTCTCTCTCTATCCCTTTCCTATTCTTATGGTATAACTGTTGAAGGCCTACAGCATGTCCCATGGTGTGGATTTTGCCGCTTGCATACTCATAGTGCAATTTTTTTATGCTCCCTTGTCCTCTACATTTTCTGAAAATTGTAAAATAAATACAGAGCCTTGATAAGACTCAGATTTAATTCCTTTGGCAAGAGTACAAGTAGAACTCTGTGCTTTTGACAAAGGCATGTGGTGCCTGCTTGTCTTGCTGTGAAGTTACCAATCATTGATGCTCAATGCCTAGACCCATTGATTCATTTGGGGGTTACAATACGGGAGCTATTCCAATTCTTTCATTTATTTTTCATGTATTATCTGGAATGTTTTTATAAAGAGATGCTTTTCCTCTATGGTCGTGTAATAGAACTGTTAATAGAGAGAGGCAGGATAAATGCTTGATTCTTTCTCTTTAATTATCAGTTTTTGTCTGTTTTGTTTTTTTGAGGAAGATTAGCCCTGAGCTAATTACTGCCAATATTCCTCTTTTTGCTGAGGAAGACTGGCCCTGAGCTAACATCCATGACCATCTTCCTCTATTTTATACATGGGACACCTACCACAGCATGGCTTTTGCCAAGCGGCGCCATGTCCACACCCGGGATCCGAACCAGCGAACCCTAGGCCGCAGAGAAGCAGAACGTGCAAACTTAGCCGTTGCACCACTGGGCAGCCCCATCAGTTTTTATGATAATGAATATGCTCCTACTATTCTCTGGAGGTGGCCAATTATTTTGTTTTTACTATCAATATGAACTACTTGATTTTAAAAATATTTGATGCGTTTCAATTCATTGTAATTATTATGCTTACTGACACTCAAATTGTCACATCTTTGGCAGTGGAAGCCTTTTTAAATTGGCTCCGGAGTCCTTTTGACACAATCCTAGTAATATTTAGTAATCTTTGATAGCTTCCTTGCTCTTTAGTATAGCAAATGTTTAAGGCTCATCTTCTGCATTTCCTGCCCCAAATCTAGAATCAGCCATCTCTCCATTGGTGGATGTTATGGACTGAATTAGGTCTTTTCAAAACTCATATAGGCCAGCCCTAAGCCTCCAATGTGTCTGTATTTGGAGATAGGGCCGTTAGAGACGTAATGAGGTCATAAAGGTGAGGCTCCTATTTGATGGGCCCCGTGTCCTTACCAGAAGAGGAAGAAACACCAGACAGTCCCCCTTCTCTCTGTGCACAAAGTCCATGTGAGGACACAGTGAGAAGATGATTGTCTACAAGCCAAGAAGAGAATCCTCACCAGAAACTGAATCTGTTGGCACATTGATTCAGGATGTCTAGCCTCCAGAACTGTGAGAAAATAAATTTCTGCTGTTTAAGCCACCCAGCCTGTAGCATTTTTATGGCTGCCCTAGCTGAGTAATATAGTGGGAAAAGGTATCTCAATATATGATCTTTGTATTAGAGATTATTGTTACTGAGATGGTCACTGTTTCTAGGCCTTTTTAGTGGACAGAACTATAAGATAGACAGATGATAGATCAATCAATTGATCAATAGATTGATAGAGAAAAAAATATCTCATTAATTTGTATTGATAATACAATCAAAATTCAAGATTATAAGGTTTTAACCTAACCTATCATTTCTATTATGTTTGTGTTTTCTTTATTCCACACCAAGAATTCTAGCTTTCAAGGGCACAGGGAATGATAGAATTTGAATTTCTCATATTTACTCATTTGTTTCACTTACATTATGTGCATATTTCTCTCACAATATTATGAATATTACCAATATTCATATGATTAGTGATAACACAATATTTTTATATATGCTTTCCTCATTTCCCTCCAGTTTTTATTTTTATAATAACACTACTTCTCTAATATGAGAGCACATAGTAATTAAATACTATCCACCTTTTGATTCTCATTTAGTCTTGCTTATCAAATAACTATATAATCACTCCTCACCACCAGTCCTATGTCAGTGTCTTTCTAGACACGTTTGATGTTTCAAGCTCATTTTTTAGTGAATTCATCAGGAAGGTCTCATTGGAACAATATTTCTTGAGTCCTTGCATGTTGATAACACTTTGTCCCCTAATATGTAAAAGTTATTGCCAGATAAAGAATCTGTAGCTCACATTTTCTTTTCATGTTTTGAGTATTCGACTCAGTTTTCTTCTGGAATAAGCACTGCTATAGAAAAAGCTAATAGTAGTTAAGATATGGTACTCTCACCACCACCACATCCAGTTGGGAACCACACCATCCGTCTATCAGTTATTATACTGGGGCAACTGCGTGTTGCTATGATGCTGAAAGCTACACCACTAATATTTCAAATACCAGCGATGTCACCCCTGGTGGGCAGGCTTCAGCAGGGCTTTGATACTAGATAGACTAGGAAGAAGGACCTGGCCACGCACTGTTGAAAAACTGGCCATGAAAATTATGACTGGCAGCAGAGCATTGTCTGATATAGTTGAGAGGATGGCACAAAAAGACCAGGAAGATTTCCTCTCTGCTGTACACAGAGTTGCTAGGAGTCAGAATCGACTAGAAGGCACTAACACCAAAATCTAATTTTGTTTCTCATGTAAATAACTGGCTTTTTTATCTAGATGCTACAATTTTTAAAATTCTTTTTAAGTTTAGTAATTTTACCAAAATAGATTGGTGTTGGTCATTCCAGATAAATATCCTCAAGTTTATGAAATACTCTGAGCATATAGTTTCCAATATTTTTTTCTCATATTTCTTTTTCAGAGACTCCTATTGCCTATATGTTTTATCTTCTTTGCCTATATTCGATGTTTGTCACTTTCTCTTGAATCCTTTTAATCTCTCTTCATTTTTAGAAAATTTTCTGATCTACACAACATTCCTAGAAAGCCATTATTGTTGTCTTTATTTTCTCTTGTGTTTCTTCTAGTTTATGTCTAGTTTAACTAGATCTAAAATGATTTTTTTCACTTAGAGGCAACATTTTTTCTGAATTCTGTCATGCAATTTTTCAGATTTTTTTTTAAACTTGATTTCTCTTTTCCTTCTTCTATGTCTAATATCATTTAAAAACATTTTTTTGTCTTATTTTGAAATAGCAAGTTATAAATCGAATCTCTTTTTTGAGCTTATCTTTCTGGTATGCTTTCTCTGTTTATAGGAATGTTATTGTGTTTCTTGTTCATTTTTTTCCCGATAACTTTACATGGCATTTGAACTAGGAATTTTGTTCTATTCATTTTTATGTGAAATTTGTTTTCCTGAACATTCAAAAAGAGGCATGGAATCATACATCTGTTAAGATTCTAGTCTCCAAATTATGTAAAGAACCCTTACAACTCAACAGAAAACTGAACAACCTAATTAAAAAATGGGCAAAGGAATTGAAGAGACATTTTTCCAAAGAATACATACAAATGGGGCCTGGCTTGGTGGCAAAGGGGTTAAGTTCACACGTTCCACTTTGTTGGTTTGGGGTTCGCTGGTTTGGATTCCAGGTGCTGACACTGCACCACTTGTCAGGCCAGACTGTGGCAGGCATCCCATGTATAAAGTAGAGGAAGCTGGGCACAGATGTTAGTGCAGGGCCAGTCTTCCTCAGCAAAAAGAGGAGTTTTGGAGGTGGATGTTAGCTCAGGGCTAATCTTCCTAAAAAAAAGAAGAAGAAGAAGAAGTTTGACACCTCTTTCTGGTTACCTTGGGCTATTTGCTTAAACTTTACTTGTATCCATTTAATCTGTAAAATGAGAGTACTAGTTGCCCATCAGCAAAGTCTGTATGAATACTTAATGTGATAAAGCAGAATTTCCTCTTATTTTTATCTGGCTGTGTATAAGTCCATTGCTTTAAAATCAGCTGTGCCAGATTATCTATTGGCAAGTTTACACCATTCTCTGTCTTCTAAGCTCTCCCTTCCATTATTGGGGCTGAAAACGTGAGAACTACATTTCCCAGAATCCCTGAAGACAAGTCTGGTTGTTGATTCTGTCGAAAATAAATAAATAAAAGCCTCATAGACTTGGAAGGTGGAGGAGAAGCAGAAATTTATGGAGTTCTTTAACAGCAGCTGGGAAGTAAGGGGTGGTGGGAAGCAGCAAATGTTAGGAATAACTGATGGTTTCGAGGAATTCTTCTGCTAATCACTCACTTCAGTGCAGCAGGGTGCTGCAAATGTTGGTGACTGTCTCCTATAATTTCCACTGCCTATGAGACGTAACATCTAGCAGAGCTTTCCCTGACATTTATTTCCTCAGAGCTTCTAATGGTTTGGTAAGTAACTGCTTCCATATAGTCAATCCCTTCCTTCTGGAACACTGAGGGCACTTTCTGTTTCTGACAGGACTGTGACTGATTCAGTGGGTATGTAGTTTGTCTTCTGCTGGTACATTTCTACGAGCCTAAATTCTTCAAACAGACCAATTTCTTAAACACTGAAAATCCACTGAAGCATGAGTCCCTCTCCTTGTGTGAATCCCATAAACATAATTAGGAAAGCCTTAATACCTACAGCTTCCCCATTGGCACTTCTATCAAAGTACTTTTATATTTAAAAGGGCTTTGAACCTGTAAAACTTTCACCATGTTACTCTTCAAGTTCTCAAGTAAATTCTCAGCCTTCTCCAAAATTATCATCAGAACCGCAGACATCCAGTGTTTGAGCCACCCTTCCAGTCACACACTTAGAAAGTTTTATTTTTCTCTTTTGACAATCCCTTGTTTTTTTATCATTGGTTATCATCAGCTGCACAAATTAACACTTTTTATATGTTTTATGGTTTGTTTTGCATCCTTCAGATTTTGCTCACCACTTGTCAGTTTTAAATTATGTTCTGGAGGATTTCTGCTAAGGGAAGATGGAGTAGACATAATTTTTCCTATTCCTCTGACTAGGTACAGCTAAAAGCCCTGGACGTTATAGATAAAACAAATATAAGAAGACCCTAAAAGATAAGAGAAGAGGAGAGACAGGTGAGGAACCTTAAGACTTAAGGAGTAACACAATGGCAAGTTCCCTGAATTTTCTTTTTGCTTTGGAGCTAAAGAAGGCAGCAATCTAGAAATGCTAAAGGTACAGAAAAAATATTCCCCAACAAAAGCCTTATTTCTCTCTAGCCAAAGGACCAAAAAAGGGGCAGCCTAGGAAGACAGAAAAATTGTACTAATAACTCTACTTCAGCTAAACACTGCAGAAAAACTGTGGATTTATACTCACCCATGCCAGCAAAGACCAACTGGGGACCCATGAAGCTCTAATGAGTTGTCCCACACTCTTGCCGAAGTGAAGTCAGAGAAGGCTGAGTAAGGAGCTGGGACTTTCATCCCCATTAACTAGCAACAATTCCCCCTCTCAAGGTATTAATGAGAACGCTTAGAGAGCCTGGAGTTCCATTCCCACCAGCAATAGTGAGGCACTCCTTTCCCTCTCTGCCAGGGTGGTATCAGAGGAGGCATAGTGGAGATCCAGGATTTCACAGTCACCCAAGATCACTCTGTGTCAGTGGAGACCACATGTGGAGGCACATCTCCCATCTCCACCAAAAAGTAACAAAGACATCCCTTCCAGGATGTCAATGGAAGCTGAGAAGTGAACTTGGAATTCTGCTTCTACCTGGCAATAATAAGATAGTACTTCCCTTTTTGCTGCTAGAGCAGTGTCAAGAAAGCCACAGAAAGCAGAGATTTAAGTAAGATCCAAACTCGTAAAATAATAGAAATGTCAAGGTTTCATGGTATGAAGTAAAGGATTAGCCTTGCCCCAAGAAAAGTTTGGCCTTTGCCTCTGGGTTTTTGGAGCTAACCTTTAAGCCCTTGAAATGTCCTGCCTGATTAGAGTTTTTTTGATTATATGAGAGCCTTGGATTAGTCAGGATAGTCTATGCTGACAATATGATTTATGATGGGGCCTTGGGTCAGGCAATGTCTTCTTAATCTCTGAAGGAGCTAAAGACTAAGATCAGCCACATAGGCAGCGAGCCATATTTATGTGACCAACACCCAATGAAAGCCCTGGTCACCAAGGCTTGAGTAAGCTTGGCAAAACTCCATACACTATCATATATCATTGCTGAGAGAAATAAGTACTGTCTGCACACTTCCACTGGGAGAAGACAACTGGAAGCTCCAAGACTTGTCTCTCTTAGACATTGTCCTATACACTTTTTCCTGTTATTGATTATAGTTTGTATTTTTTCTCTGTAATAAATCATAGTTGAGATGCTCTGAGACCATGAAAATGGTTTTTGCTGAGATCTATGGATCCTTCTAGTGAATGGTTGAACATGGGGGTGGTCTAGAAGACTTCTTGAATTCACATATTTGATCATCTCTCATTCTACCAAGAATCGGGAGATCTCAAAATGACTTTAAAAAGACAATAGATACCAATATTGAAGCCACAGAGATGTTAGAACTTTCTAACAAAGATTTTTAAAGCAGCCATAATAAAAATGCTTCAATGAGCAAGTGTACAAACATGCTTGAAACAAATAAAAAAATAGAAGATCACAACAAAGAAACAGGAAGTCTCAGCAAAGAGAGAGAAGATACAAAGAAGTACTAAGTTTCACAAATTTTTAATTTTAGAAATTTTTGAACTGAAAAATATGACAATCAAAATAAAAAGTTCAATAGATAGGCTCAACTGTAAAATAGAAGGGACAGAGGAAAGCATCAGTGAATTGGAAGAAAGAACAATAAAAATCTAAACAAAAGATAGAAAACAGACTAATAAAAAAGAAAAAAGGACAGAATCTTGGGGACCTGTTGGTCCTTAACAAAAGATCTAGTATTTGTGTCTTTGGAGTTCTAGGAGAGGAAAAGGAAGGCAAAGCTGAACAAACAAACTCAAAGAAATAATGTTTAAAAATTTTCCAAATTTGGCAAGAAATATGAACCTACAGATTCTCAAAACTCAGGGACCGCAAACAGGATAAATCCAAAAAGATCCATGCCAAGACTGATCATAATTAAACTTTTGAAACTAACAAAAAAAAATCTTGAAAGTATAAAGAGAAAAAAACAATACCTTACTTATAGAGGAAAAAGTTTGAACGATAGTGGATTTCTGATCAGAAACCACAGAAGCCAGAAGGAAGTAGCATGATATTTTTCAAATGCTGACGGAAAAGATTAGCATCCCAGAATCACATACTCAGCAAAATTGTCCTTCAGGAATGAAGAGGAAATTAAGACATTCTCAGATAAAGAAAAGCTAAGAGAATTTGTTGCCAGCAGGCCTATTCTAAAAGATTAGCTGAAAGAATCTCTCTCTAAAAAAAGGAAATAATAAAAGAATTAGCCTTAAAACGTTGAGAAGAAAGAAAGAACATGATAAGAAAAGATGTGGGTAAGTTCCATTGGCTCTTCTTCTCCATTTGAGTTTTCTAAATTAGTTTTAACTCCCCTGATGTGGTTCTAAGTGTATGTAGAGGAAATATTTAAGATGATCATGTTATAAATGGAGGAAAGTAAAAGGATGTAAAGATAAGTAAGATTTCTATACTTCACTCATACTGGTAAGATGACTATACTAGTAAATTGTGGTGTTATGTGTATACAATGTACACCTAGAGAAAATATTAAAATAACTGTAAAAGGTGCACACTGAAGACACTATAAATGAATCAAAATGGAATTCTACAATGTGTTCAAATAAACCACAGGGAGATAGAAAAACAAAACACAGAAATGAGAAACAAAGAATAGTATAAAGAAAAAATAAAACGTCAGTGCCAGGCCTGATGGCCTAGTGGTTAAAGTTCAGAGCTGTCACCCCTTCAGCAGCCCGGGTTCGTTTCCCAGTCGTGGAACCACATCACCCATCTGTCAGTGGCCATGCTTTGTCAGCAGCTCACATAAAAGAACTAGAGGACTCATGACTAGGATATGCAACTGCGCACCGGGGCCTTGGGAAGGAAAACAAAAGACGAAGTTTGGCAACAGATGTTAGCTCAGGGCAAATCCTTCCCTGTGAAAAAATTAAATTAAATAAATAATTTAAAATGTCAGGTCTAACCTCAACATATCAATACTTACATTAAGTGTAAACGTTCTAGATACACCAGTTAAAAGAGATTGGCAGAAGAGATTAAAAATTATTACCCAAGTTGATGCTGTCTACAAGAAACTCACATTATATACAACGGTATTGACAGATTGAAAGGAAAAGGAGGAAAAAAGATATATTATGCTAATATTAATTAAAGTAAAGCAGTAGAATATATAATATAGATTTCAGAGCATGAAAATTTATCAGATACAGATAGTGACATTATATAATGATAAAAAGATCAATAAGATAAAGAAGACATAACAATCCTAAATGTGTATGCACCAAATGGCAAAGCTGCAAAATATGTGAAGTAAAAAATGACAGAACTAAAAAGATAAATACACAAACTCAGTTGTAGTCAGAAATTTCAACTCACCTCTTTTAACAACTGATGGAACACCTAGACCAGAAATCTCCACCGATATAGAAGACGTCAACAATGCTGTAAACCAACAGGATCCAATTGGCATTTCTAGAACACTCCATGCAATGGTATAAAACACATTTTTTTCAAGGGCCCACAGAACACATAACAAGATAAACCACATCCTTGGTCATAAAGCCAGCCTCAACAAATTTAAAAGCATTGAAATCGTACACAGCGTGATGCCATCAGACCATAATGAAATCAAACTAGAAATCAGTAAAAGAAGGACAATAGGAAAATCTCCAAATATTTGAAAACTAAACGACACACTTCTAAGTAGTACATAAATCAAAGAAGTCTCTAGAGAAATAAGAAAATACATCGAACTGAATGAAAGTAAAACTACAATATATCAAAACTGATGGGATACAAACAACACAGCGCTGAGGAAAAATTATATCCCAAAATGTACATGTTAGAAAAGAGGAAAAGTCTCAAAGTAATATTCTAATTTTCACCTGTAGTACCAGAAAAAAGCACAACAAAATAAACCCAAAGCAAATAGAATGAAGAAAATAATAAACATATGAGAAAAAATCAGTGAAACTGAAAATAGAAAAAAATTGAGAAAATCAATGAAGCAAAGAGTAAGTTCTTTGAAAAAGTCAATAAAATTGACAGACCTCTAACATGACTGACAGTGATAAAAAGAAAGAAGATGCAAGTGATCATTATCAGGAATAAAACAGGAGATATCACTAAAGGTCTTACAGAATTGCAGGGAATAATAAGAGATATCATGAACAGTTTTACTTATGAACACATAACTCTGACAACTTAGATGAAATGGACAAATCTCTCAGAAAAACATAAGCTACCACAATATATAATGGATAATATATAGTAGATAATCTGAATAGCCCTATAATTATTAAGAAAATTAAATTCATAGTTAGTTGACTTCCAAAGAGGAAATATCCAGATGTGGATATATTCACTAGAGAATTCTACAAAAATTTAAAGACTTAACATCAATTCTACACAATCTTTTCCAGAAAATAAAGAGGATAGGACATTTATCAACTGTTTTATGAAGGTATTATTACCCTAATGCCAAAACTGGAAAAAGAAAATACAAAAAAGTAAGAAAAAAAAAAAAAGAAAAAGAAACCATAGACAAATGTCCCTTGTAAATACAGAAAAAAAAAAACTCTGAACAAAATATTAGCAAACAGAATTCAACAATGTATAAAAATAATTATCACATGATCAAGTGAGCTTTATTCCAGGGATGTTCAATAGTTCAATATTCTGATGCCAATCAATGCAATCCACCATTTTAGCAATCTAAAGAAGAGAAAAAAATTATATGATCATTTGACAAAAAATTCATATCCAGTCATGATTTAAAAAAAAAAACCTCTCAGATAAATAAGAATAGAGGTGAAATTCTTCAACATGATAAAAATCATCTCCAAAACATCTACAGCATACTTAATGCTGAAATAATGAATGCTTTCTCTCTAAGATCAGGAGAAAGGCAAGCACGTTTGCTCTCATCACACTTTCACAGCATAGTCCTAGGAATTCTAGCCACTTCTATAAGGCAAGAAAATGATATGAAAGGCATACAGGTTGGAAAGGAAAAATAAAACTGTCCCTGTTTACAGATGGCATGATTGTCTATGTAGATCCCAAAGGATCTACCAAAAAAAAAAAAAAAAAATCTCTCCTGTAACTATTAAGTTTGTTCAGCTGGGTTGCAGGACACAAACATACAAAATGTATTTTTTATATATTAGCAATATGTATGCCAGCATTTTTATACACTAGCACTGAACACATAGACACCAAAATTAAAAGCATAATACCATTTACAAATGAAATAAGTAAAAATCTAACAAAACACGCACAGGACATCTATGGTGAACACTATCAATGCCAATAAAAGAAATTAATGAAGATCTAAATAAATGGTGTGACATAGAGTGTTTATGGATTAGAAAACTCATAGTAAAGATCAATTCTCCTCAAACTGATAAATAAATTGATATACACAATTCATATCAAAATTCCGGCAAGATTTTTCACCGACAAAGACAGGGTTATTTTAAAATTTGTATGGAAATCAAAGGAACTAGAATAGCCAAAACTATTCCAAAAAAGAAGAAGAAATTGGGAGGAATCAGTCTACACAATTTCAAGACACATTATAGAGCTACACAAATCCTGACTGTGTGGCATTGATGGAGGGGTAGACGTGTAGATTAATGGCACAAGTCAGAGGATCCAGAAATAGACACATAGATATGCCCACTTGATTTTTGGCAAAGGTGTAAAAGGAGTTCAATGCAGGGAAGATAGCCTTTTCATCAAACACTGCTGGGGCAATTCGCATTCAGAGGCAAAAACAAAACCAAAAATGAACCTCTATCTAAGTATCACATCTTATACAAAAATTAATTCAAAAGAGATCAAGGATTTAAAAGTAAAATGTAAATCTATAAAACTCTCAGGAGAAAATATTTGGGATGTAGGGCTAGACAGAGAGTTCTTAGACTTGACACCAAAAGCATGTTCCACAAAAGAAAAAAAATGATAAATTGCACTTCACCAAAATTCAAAACTTTTTCTGTGTGAAACACCTTGTTAAGAGGATGAAAAGACAAGCTTCAGACTGGGAGAAAAGATTTGTAAACTGACAAATGCCTGGTATCTAGAATATATAAAATGCTCTCAAAACTCGAGAGAAAAATAATAAGAAGAAGAATGCATTTAGAAAATGGCAAAAAAAAAAAACCAGAACCCAAACTACTAAGAGACATTTCACCCAAGAGGTTGCATAGATGGCAAATATGCACATGGAAAAATGTTTAACAGTAGTTTTTAGGGAAGTGCAAATTAAAATCACAATGGGCTATCACTATATGCACATCAGAATGGCTAAAATTAAAAAAAAATCGCTCAAATACTGGCACTAACGCAGGAAAATTGGATCATTTATACATTGCTGGTGATAATGTAAAATGTTACAGCAACTCTGGAAAACAGTGTGGCAGTTTCTTAAAAACTAAATATGCAATTAATATACAACTCAACAATTGCACTCCTAGGTATTTATCACCAGAGATAGGAAGACTTGTGTTTATACAAAAATCTGTACATGAATGTTTGTGCTTTATTTGTAAGAGCCAAAAACTGGAAACAAACCAGATTGTTCTTCAATGAGCGGACGGTTAAACTAATTGTGATAAACGCATGTAATGGAATATTACAATAAATAAAAAGGAACAAATTATTGATACATTCAAGAACCTGGATGAATCTCCAGATAATTATGCTGAGTGAAAAAAATCCAATCCCAAATGGATACATTGTATATGATCCCATTTATGTAACATTCTTGAAATCACAAAATATAGAAATGGAGAACAGATTAATGGTTGCCAGGGGGTAAGGAGGAGGTAAGGAGGTGGCAACTAACTGAGGCTATAAAAGGGCAACAGTAGAGATCTTTGTGGTGATGGTGATGGAATGTTCTGTATCTTGACTGTATCAATGTCAATATCTTGGTTGTGATGTTGTACTATAGTTTCACAATATGTTACCATTGTGGGAAAATGGGTAAAGCGTTCAAGGGATCTCTCTGTATTATTTCTTACAACTGCATGTGAATCGACATTTACCTCGAAACAAAGAAGTTCAACCCAAAAAATTAAAAAGTCTTATTTTTGCTTCCGTTGTACTAGTACGGTTTTTCTTACTCTCAGTGCTTTTGCACTTATCACACAATATAAGCTTAATAATGTAATGAAATGTTTCAGATCTAAGTACCAAAACAATATACGTGCTATAAAGTAGAGGACACAATGGCCTCAATAAAATTGCTAACGCTACATGGGAGTGGCAGCCAGAGATGGCAAGCTATTTTGCTGGGGTTCAGTTTAATTTATACAAACTTAGGCTTTAGTTTTTAAGCAAATGATCTTCTGTACATATAAAGTGTCATTTTGCCTGGTTGAGAGCAAATTTCCGAAAATAGGAGTAGTATTATTATTATTCTTATTATTTGATTGTTATTAATTCCTTAAAGGAAGCAAAGAATACACAACATGCTTGTAAATTTCATAATTTTGCTTGATTATATATGCACAATCAACAATTAGTTTTATTCATGCTGCTCTGGACCCTCCCACTTGTCTCTGATAGAGCCATTTCTCATTTTCTTGGTGAATTTTTCAAGTCTTAGGTGCTCTTTTCAATTCTCTTATCTTTAGTGAATTCCTTTTGGTTCTCTGTGGTGGTGTGCTCTCTTGCTTAATTTGTTCTGTTTAGAACTCCCAACACACATATCACACACTACAAACCCTCCTCCCTCCTTCAAGTGACTAACTCTCACTAGTATCTCAGGGCTCAGGTTATCCAGCTAGATAACATGCCCCTCTCTCTACTAGACCAAGTGTTCCTGATACTATTTCAATCCTTAGTTTAATTGTCCGACTCCTCTCCTAGATTAACTCCTGGAGTGTAGGTTCCATGTTTATCTTCTCCATCACTATATCCCAAGTTTCTAAGTCGATGCCTATCACAGAAAAGGCAATCAACAAGAAAGCATCAGGGGTTTATCACACTGCTGCAGATAATAAGGATCGTGTGATGCAGTGATGCCAGGGGTTGAGAGGTGGTCCATGGGAAGTTTGACGATTTCAAAGGAAAAAATAATAAAATAATCTTGTTAAGATATGTTTGACATTTGAAATGTACACTTTATTGTTGTTTTTTGTAGAAATTATGTTGCCTTATTAATAGCGATCAGTTTCCTAAAGATGATCCATATCACGCAAGGACTGAGTTGTTCAGATGGTTTTCAGTGATATTAACTTCACAGGGTACAAGCAATCCCCACCAACATTTTTCAGATCATTTGGGCTTTTATTTTTTTATGTTTGGGAGTTTTGAATTTTTGTCATCACTACTATGTTGCCTCATATCTTCAACTCACCATAATAGGTAAATGGTTAGTACATTGAGATGTAAAAGCAGTGAACTCCTACAACCTAGAATGTCATTATAAGTGAAAACCATGCCCTGTACCCAGTGTGAATACAAATTGTGAACTCCTAAGCGTGGTGACAAGTGAATTTGGTCTGGTGGCTAAAAAGAAAAGTATAATTAGAAGTATGACGATGACTATCTGAAAATTGGATTTTATTGCACAAGTTAACCTTTATATGTCCCTATTTTGATCAGTATGACGTTTAGTCAGAGTGACAGGAAACATGGAAGATGATGTGCTCTTGTACGAAACAATCTAGTCATCTGTCTGATAAACCAATTTAGATGTGTGTTTGTTGTTTTCCTTTCCCAAACAAGCCCAAAATAATGCTTTCTAGTAAAACTGGAAGACAGGCTGAAACCATTGACTTGCACAACTTTTACCTTAAACAGCTATTGGCCACACGAAAGATTTGTGAAACTAATCACAAGTAGAAAAATATTCTTGGAGATAAAGCGTAATACTACCAATTAACTTAATTCTTTTATCCAACGACGTAGCGTTGTGTGTTAGGTAATGTTGATTGCAACGTGGGATCTGTAGTTCCATTCCATGGGTGCTCTTGCAGCTCTGGCATGAGTATCTAACTTAAAGGGGTCAATAAGCAAACAGCTTTATTCTCTCCCAGTCCCTCCCCCAACCCCTTCTCACTCATCCAAACCCACTCAGTGGGGCTTGATACTTCCTACCCCCTCAACTGAAAACTATTTGGAGCCCTAAGATTTTTCAAACTTAAAAAAGTTCTCTAATATTTAATGTTGAAATAATCTTTGTTCAGGAATTAACGTGCCTAGTCTAGCCAATAAGCAAAAACTCATTTCAAATGTAAGCTTCTCTGTCCCTCAGTTCGAGCCAGCTCTGATAGTCTGAGATACATGTGTTGATAAGTGGTCACCACTTTCTTTATTCCCCTGCTTTGAATTTTTCTTTCTCACTCCCATAACTGTGGGCCAAAGTTGTATCTTTCTCACGACAGGTACCACTATGATTTGGCTTTGGTTTCCTTTGGCCACTGTGGATATTTTGAGCTAACCCTCTCTGGTCTTTGAGAGTGGACAAAGCTGACTCCTTATTTTGGGGCTTAGTTTAGACTGTAATATTACCCCCCACTGGATATTAGACTCTACTTCTCATAATGGGACAATTTATTTTCACTCAAATAATCACGTAGGCATCTGTTGGCTGTCCTCGGTGTCATCCTATGCTGGTTCCCTACTTTCTCCAGGCAATTCTTCTGGGAGGAATTAAAATGTCTCCAGGCCGGTGCTCTCTCCCACTTGACCCCCGTCTATTCTATGAGAAACTTTCCTTCATTCTTACTCTCTCCCAGTGTAAATGCAGTCAGCTCCTAACGTGGGCCATTCTCCTGTCTTTCTTCTTTGACTAGCAATCAGACTTTATACTTGATTAACATTCTACACAGCCTCACATTCTTAGATCTAGTGCGCTCTGCCCTGCACCTTCTCCTAAACTCAAAGAATCACATGTCAAATTCTCCAAAGTGATCTCTTTGAAGGCTGTCTCACCAGGCTTGAGATAAGGGAGAGATAAGGGAGATGAGGCTTGGATGAAGGGGCACTTCATCCTCCTGTCTTTCAGGAAGAGGGCTGAGAAAAAAGGCTACATAATTTTAAGAATTTCTCCAAAGAAATTCTCCAATTTCCAACACTTTTAGCTGATTTCCTAGACTTGAGTTTTATATTCTGGAGGTGGGTGATGGGAGAGGGTTGCAAAACCAGTTTTTATACATATCCTTTGCAAATCCTGGGAATATGACTCAATATCTGTTGTGCTTTTTTGGGGAATGTAGATTATGTGGGTGCTGTTGTGGTGGTGAGGGGGGAGGGGATTCAGCAGAAATGGAGACAAAAAGAACCCCATTTTAATGCCCTGTTACCTACAGCGCATGTATGAAGGAGTGTTTGATAAAATTGTGCTTATCATTGGAAACCGGTGCTCTAGAAGATGTGAGTATTTAATTAATTATTGATCATTTTGCAAGAAGCGAAGATTAGCAAAGTCACATTGGAACCAGGATAACAGACCGCTCTCTCAGTGTGCAGCAGTAAAAGTTCTTGCTACAACAATAAAGGGGGTAGTATGACAATAACAGAATTGGGTAACAACAATTTTATCCAAATTTGGATTCAGTGTTAAAAGTGCTACAAAAAAATTGTTCCTATGATAATATTGAGGCTACTGAAGGCCTCTTCAAAATCCTGAAGGGACAAATTTGCAGTGAGGCTAATAATCTGGTTTTTGTTTTGTTTTGTTTTTTGAGGAAGATTAGCCCTGAGCTAACATCTGCCGTCAATCCTCCTCTTTTTGCTGAGGAAGACTGGCCCTGAGCCAACATCTGTGCCCATCTTCCTCTACTTTATATGTGGGATGCCTGCCACAGCATGGCTTGATAAGCGGTGCATAGGTCTGCACTTGGGATCCGAATGGGTGAACCCCTAGCTGCCAAAGCAGAATGTGTGAACTGAACTGCTGTGCCACCGGGCCAGCCCCTAAGAATCTGAGTTTTTGAAGAAAACAATATTTTATCCATGAAAATTAAAATTTTCTGTTTGGCTTTAATTAAGAAATTATGTAAAAAATACTTTTTCATGACACTGATAAAGCCAGAAAAGACTTTTTATGATTCAAGTGATATGTTCAAGTGTCACATCTTAATATCTTGAATATTAAGAATATTTGAATCTTCTTATCTTGAATATCCTGAATCTAATTACAAGGTATTAATAACATTAATAATTTTTAACATTTTATTTAGCTCAACATATCCAAATTATTATTCCAACATGTAATCAGTATAAAATAATAATAATTATTATTACATTTTACTGAGGTATAACTGACACATAACATTATATTAGCTTTAGGTGTACAACATAATGATAAAATATTTGTATATTACAAAATGATCACCATAACAAGTCTGGTTAACATCCGTCACCAAACATAGTTATGAAATTTTATAACCAGGATTATTAATTTTACGCTTAGAAACACAATGCAAGAACTTCTTAAGGGAACTTGATATTCTTTACTTTTGAGAACAATGAAATGAAAATGTATTATCGGGGAATATTAAAAGAAAATCTTTTCAAAGTCTACAGCACGCATGAAGACATATTTTCCAGCGTTGAGTGCAATCAAGAGAGGATTAAGAATCCAGTGCAGACATCTCCTGTTCCAGCTTTTGAATGTCAAGCAAGATTGGACGTGGTACCTGATGGTGTGCTAAAGGAATATTTTAGTGAGAAACATCTTCATATTTAGGGCACATATTAGATCTAAATATCCAGAATTATCTGACAAATGCTACTAAGAATCTGGTGCTGTTACTGAAAATCTGTAATTGTGACCTAATATTTTGTAATTTAGTAAAAAGAAAGAGAAAGGAAAACAAAGTGATAATACAAATGATCATTGAGCCTGCTACAGTTTTTAAATCAGAATGTTTTCCACAGCTGTGAGAAAATTCCTCTTCTTCTCTTTCTTTGTTACATGTAAAAGTAGCATTTCAAATATTTAATTATTCTTACTAAGTAGATCATCATACATTTTAATTTGTATAGTTGCCTAAAGTTTGTTATCAGTGCCAAATACCCATTATATGCCCTAGTATACCAATGGTGCCTTTTCTCGTCTTTGTACCTCTGCCACTAGGCACTCTGTGTAATGTGGAATTGTTACAAAACGTGTCAGTTCAATGAGAAGTAGAATGAACAAGTGGTAGGTGCTATGCACTGAATTTTGTCCCCCTCAAATTCATATAGTGAAGCTCTAACCCCCATAATAACTGCACTGTGACTGTGTTTGGAAATAGAGCTTTTGGGAGGTAGTTAGGTTAAATGAGGTCATAAAGGTAGGCCTTAATCCAACAGAATTGACGGTCTTACACAAAGAGAAAGAGATCGCCGTGTCTCTCATTCCCCCCATCCCTGCCATATGAGGGCACAGAGAAAAGGCGACCATCTACAAGCCAGGAAGAGAGCTTTTACTGGAAACCACATGGATTGGCACCTTCATCTTGGACTTCTCAGCCTCCAGAACTGTGAGAAAATAAATTTGTGTTGTTTAAGCCACGTAGGCTATGGTATTTGTTATGGCAACCCCTGTTGACTAGTAGAGTGGGGATATAAAATGGTGCAGTTGCTATGAAAAACAGAATGGCGGTTCCTCAAAAAGTTAAAAATAGAATTACCACATGATCCAGAAATTTTATGACTGTGTATATACCCAAATGAATTGAACACAAGGTCCCAAAGAGATATTTGCACACCCATGTTCACAGCAGCATTATTTACAATAGTCGAGAGGTGAAAGCAACCGACGTATTCATGAATGGATGAATGGATAAAGAAAATGTGGTACACACCTAGAATGCACTATTACTCAGCCTTTAAAAGGAAGGAAATTCTGACACAGGCTACAACATAGATGAAATTGAGGACATTATGCCAGGTGAAATAAGCCAGTCACAAAAAGACAGACTCTATATGATTTTGCTTCTATGAGGTCTCTAGAGTAGTTGAATTCTTAGAAATAGAAAGTAGAATCGTGGTTGCCAGGGGCTGACGGGAGGGGAGAGGAGAAGGAAGAGCTGTGTTTAATGGGTATAGTATTTCAGTTTTACAAGATGGAAAAGTTCTGGAGATTGATTGCACAATAATGTGACCATACCACTGATTGAACTGTGCACTTAAACATGGTTAATATGGGAATTTTATGTTATGTGCATTTTACTAAAATAAAAAAACAACTGAAAAAAAATGTTTGACCGGAGTTACCGTGTGAATCTGCAATGAGCTTGGTCCTTCACTATACTGAGTACTTTTCTAACAATCAAAAACATCAACTGTTAACTACGGCCCACCGTTATTCCAAAGATCATATAAGTTTATACATTTATCTACACTGAGATTCCAAATGCCCTAGAATAATGGCTTTGGCTTGTTATATTTTGCTTGTCTAGGAAATTTGTGTTTATTCTTTACTTTGACAGAACTGAGAGTTTGAGGAAGAAAATAATGGAAAGCCTTTCTACCAGGAAATTAAACGCTGCTTTGTGTATTATTTGTGGGCCTGAGATATTTAGGTTTATATCATAGCCATATGTTTTCAATACGTATACATCAGCAGACACTTTACTCTTAGTATCCTGCTGTGCTGAAGATTTCAAAGCACTTTATGAATAACAATTTCCTGAGACATACGCTTCTGGAAGCCACAATCAGTTTTTCTGAGAAGAGAACATATGCTTCATCTTGAAAGGTGTAGGGGAATGTGGAAAAAGATACCTTAACCATTGCTACGAGCAGGTCTGGAGCATGAGGTGTGATGGAACAGGAAGAGAAGAAGGCCTCCCTTTGGCCTCTTGAGGTAAAGTTTATAAAAACAATATAATTGTAATAATGCTATTTATAAGGGCATTTAAAAATGATAAATCGGGGCTGTCCCGGTTGCTCAGTGGTTAAGTGTGCATGTTCTGCTTTGGTGGCCTGGATTCACCCGTTCGGATCCAGGGTGCCGACATGGCACTGCTTGGCAAACCATGCTGTGGCAGGCGTCCCACATATAAAGCAGAGGAAGATGGGCACAGATGTTAGCTCAGGGCCAGTCTTCCTCAACAACAACAAAAAAAGAGGGGGATTGGCAGCAGATGTTAGCTCAGGGCCAGTCTTCCTTACCAAAAATAAATAAACTTAAAAAATGATAAATCAGTATTACTTTCCTTGAATAAATTAATGATGTGTCAAAAAGTAGACAAACAAGTGAACATTCAACATTTATTGGGTATTGTGAAGGAAACTAGGGTACAAAAATGACAAAAACTTAGTTCCTGACAGAGAAGAGCTTCTCTTGTGTTAGTTTTCTATGGTTGTATAATAAATTACTACAGAGGGAGGAGCTTAAGACAGTACAAATTCATCATCTCACAGTTCAGGAAGAGTTCAATTTTGTCCTCTGCCGAGGGTCTCACAGAGCTGTGATCAAGGTGTCAGCTGGACCTGCCGTTCTCACCCAGGGCTCTAGGCCCTCTTCCAAGGTCACCGGCTGCTGGCAGAATTCTTCTGCTTGTGATTGTAGGACTGAGGTTCTGTTTCTTGCTGGCTGTTGGTTGGGAACTGTGCTCAGCTCCTAGAAGACTCTCAGGTCCTTGCAATGAGGATTCTCCATTTCAAAGCCAGAAATGGAGTGGGATATCCATCACTCCTGTCAAATCCCTCTCAGTTCTAGAAAGGCCCTGCCTCTTTTAAGGGTTCAAGGGATTAGGTCAGGCCAAGCAGATGATGTCCTTATTGATTAACTCACAGCCAACTCATCAGTGACCTTAATTACATTCACTAAGTCCTTTTTGCCATGTGAGATAGCATAATCACAGGGGTGATATCCCATCATATTCAAAGGTTTCACCCATACCTACAGGGAGGCAATAATACAAGGTGTGTACATGATGGGGGTCTTGGGGTCATCTTAGAAGTCTGCCTAATCATTATCTATTCAGACAGAGAGGTACATAAATAGATCACGCACCATTTTAAAATGGTAAGTGTTGGGAGCTAGCTACTCAGGATGCCATGAGGCTCAGAGGAGGGGCTCTTGGCCAAGTCTGAGGATACGAGAAGTCTTGCAGACTATGAAGCAGCTTGAGTCTTGGAAGCTATGCAAGACTAAGGTGGGCAAAAAAGGTTGAGGTGGGCATGGATGAGTTCATAAGAGATTATAGCGAGAAGAGATTGGGGAAAGAAAGAGAAACAGTGCACCAAGGAAACATTGTAGCAACTGCTTCAAAGGAGCAAGTGGAGAAGGAGAATTAGAGGAGTGATCAGAGGCTCAAGGAGAGCAAAGAGTAACACAGAAGCCAAAGAGGTCAGGAAGGATAAGAAAGAGTGAGTGATTCGGTTAGTTTCCTGTGGCTGCTGTAACAAAGAGCCACGAACTGTGTGGCCTAAAACAATAGACCTTTATTCTCTTACAGTTCTGGAGGCTGGTACTCTGAAATCAGGCGTTGGCATGGCCGTGCTCTCTGTGAAGGTTCTAGTGGAGGGATCTTGCCTTGCCTCTATGTAGTTTCTGGTGGTTACCCATAATCCTTGTCTTTCTGTGGCTTGTGGATGCATCACTCCATTCTCTGCCTCTGTCTTCACATGGTCTTCTCCCCTGTGTGTCTATGCTCCAATTTCTCTCTTCTAATAATGACACCACTCATTGGATTAGGGCCCACCCCAATCCAGTGTGATCTCATCTTAACGTGATTATCTCTACAAAGATCTTATTTTCAAACGAGGTCACCTTCACAGGTTCTGGGGGAGAGGACTTTAACTTATCATGAGGGGCAGCTCAGGGGGCACAACACAACCAATAATGATAATAGTCATTAAGAGGAATAGAGAGTGCAGGAAAGATAAAAATTGTAAGGTGGGGGCCGGCCCCATGGCCGAGTGGTTAAGTTCACGTGCTCCACTGCGGCGGCCCAGGGTTTGGATCCTGGGCGCAGACATGGCACTGCTCATCAGGTCACGTTGAAGCAGTGTCCCACATGCCACAACTGGAAGGACCCACAACTAAGATATACAACTGTGTACGGGGCGGGGGGCGGTTTGGGGAGATAAAGCAGGGGAAAAAAAAAGATTGGCAGCAGTTGTTAGCTTAGGTGCCAATCTTTAAGAAAAAATAATTGTAAGGTGACCTCTGGCTTTACCAGGGAAACTCAGGAGTAGCTCTGCCTGAGGGGTGGGACCAAAAGCCAGATTGTAGTGGTTGGTGGGGGAATGAGTGGTGCAGAAGTACAGACTTGGAAGGCCAGGAGAGCAAGTAGGAAATCTAGAGGAATCTACATCTGGGGTCAAGAGAGGGGTTGGCAATTTTTCGATAAAAGGGAATCAGAAAAAGATTGGTATAGAAATGACCACACCTTGGGGAATGTCTGGTAATTGCAATAACTCAATGTTCATGGCTCAATATTCTTCACGAAGTAGGATATGAGGCTGAGAAAGAGACCCTTGGGGAGGGGCTGGGCTCTGGAAGAGGGTGGTGTCATTTTTAAATGTTTACTCAGGGCAACAAGAAAGAGAACTAACAAATGAGTTTGAAGTGTCTCTTAAGTTGGAAGCTACAACGTGTGTGATCTGTTTCCTGCAGACGTCACCAGCTAGGGAGGCTTGGTGTAAAGATTGTAAGATTAAACCAGCGCTGGCCTTCTGCTGGAAATGCGAAATGAAAATATGGAGCCTCTTGTTCAAAAAGCAGGAAAATTCTTCTCCTTTCTTCCACAGTGGCTGTCTTTTCCTGGCATGGTATTCTTTATTAGCTATTTGAGGTCATAGCGCTCCCTCTGGCTCCAAGATACCTGTGGGGTGAGCATAGACACTCACAGGCCCTCAGGGTCCCACCCCTTAACTCAGAGGCAGGAAGCGTGTGCTGAGCAGCGATTCTCCCTGTCCCTTATCCCGGACCCACCAGGGTGGAGGGCAGCAGTGGTTGCTGGGCAGGGATTGGGGACCAGGCATGTAGAAGCCTGCCCCAGGGAGATGAGGAGGTGGCTGCAGGCAGGTCCCTGCAGGAGCAAAGGCTCCAAACTCCTGACACTTGCTTCATTGTTCCCCTGGATTCCACCTATAAAACAGAAAAGCAAAGGTAAAATACTAGAATTTCAAGATGGTGACTGGAGAACAAAAAACCTGAAGTGGGCAGCCAGGCTCTGAGTGTGCATGACTGCGCTGGTCCCCCACCCAGGAAGCCGGCTCCAGCTGGGTCAGGAGGCGGAAGGGGGTGCCAGTGGATAAGCTTAGTTTGATTATATTCTGAGGAAGATGATCCACGGGGTTCTAGGTTGAACACAGAAGGAAGAGATAGAAAGAGTATAGGAATCAGGTACTAGAAGTCTCGGTGAAGTTGAAAAAAAAGAGTATGGAGTAAGGAGTGAGAAAGAGCTGAAAAGATAGACAACTGTGATCTAAGGTTGAAATGTGAGAGTCTGGCATTTTTGAGGCCATGGTACAAGAGGCTGAAGTGGAATAAAAAGCAAAGAATTCTGTTCGTGGCCGTGAAGGGGCCATGAGGATGAGTATTAATGGAGGCTCATCTTCTTCATTCCTTCCTTGTTTCCCTCCCAGCCCCATCCCTCTCTTGCTTACTTAGATCTCTGAAGAAAGTCAGGGGAAAATTGAGTCACGATGTTTTAACTTGATAGCATTACTATTTCTAACCATCTCATATGGTTCCCAAAATGTACATACACAAATCATCAATTTGTGCGAGCTGAACACGTGAAAACTTCCCCTGGAGCTAAAATAACACGGAACTGCTTTCTTTTATTCTAAAAAGAAATCACAAATGTGATATTGGAGACACATAAAGGCAACAATTTGCTATTTGTATGATCTTTTTTTGTATTTCTAAGGGTAAAATGGAAATTTAAACGTGCATAGTCAATGCAGCCAGTGTATTTAAGAAAATAGAAAAATGTCTTAAAATATTTAAACTGTATAATGGAATATCATGCATTCGTATAAACTACCTTTTGTGTGGCAAGAGAGATGAGAGCATAGGGCAATTTTATTTTCTCCTGTTACATTTTGCATTAAATTTGTTTTAGGCATAGCTGATTAATATCATATATAACAAACGTCTCAACTGGAGAAGAGGCCACTGAGAAAAAGGTGTTTCTTATATGATTCTTTCGAGATTTTTTTTTATTGTGAAGGTTTGCAAAAGTAGCAAAGCGCTGGGAAGAAGTTTCTGAGAGAAAGCATTAAATGCAAAGCAGACTATTATATAAGAAAGAAATGAATATAAAGAACCCATAATTTCCTCATACTTTGGCATTTTTAAAAATGATGCCCTCTGGTCAGCCTCAATTCGAGTTTACATTTTATAGCACGTCTTCATCTGCAGATGAAAACATTTTACTGAAAGAGAAGCCAGAAGACTCACTTGAAATCCATATATAGAAGCTTCAAGTTGAAATGAATTTGTTAAAAGGAGTCCTGGGATTCTGCTGCAGCTCTTTTTTCTCCACAGGAGCAGGTTACGAGTGCGGCATTAGAAGACCAAGTAACAAGAGGGACGAGCACACTGTGGTGTTCAGAAAGCGTTGTGAGAAAGTCTCTTTTTAAAAAAATTACCATAAATAGGTGAGTCGCACCTTACTGGACTCTCTTCCATCAGCTTCCTGTGAAACACGGTTAGACACTTCAAGTGGACATTTTGATGAAAGGAAGAGGAAGAGGAGGACAGCAAGTGGTGACAGGGTCTCTCCGCCATATGAATGCCGTCTGGATTCCTAAGTGTGACTTCGGGGTTAGTTTTCTGATGATGTCAAAACCAGTAGATACCCACTAGCAATCTCTGATCTACCAGAGAATCAGCTTCACAGCCTCTCCTAATGCCCTGGCTGAGTTCCTGGTAAATTTTAAGTATCTAATTGTCCCTGGTATTCAAAATAGATGTAGATGCACAAATCAGATTAAAAAGAAAAAAAAAAAAACCTGTTGCATGAAAGATTCTCAATGCTGGTTTTCTGGATCTCCATCTGCTAAATGATAGGGTTCCTGTAGAGGAAAATAAAATCCCACTCAAATTTTAAATTAAAGAGCAGTTCATTATATTTGGGTGATGTAAACGTTTGATTCAGGCAAAACATGTATTTGCGTATTTGTATAATCAAAACATATTTCAGAAACAGGTTTAAAAAGCATGTGCCCAAAGAACTAGTATTTTCTTGAAAGAAGCTCAAGGCTTTTTTCAAAGCGTCTCAGCTTGAAGCAATATGCTTGCTGCTCAGCTAACAAGGGCAGGAGAGATCCATCAAATCATCGGACATTAGGGGTTTAAGTGCAAGTGAATTCTTTTCAGCTCATTCTGGTGGCTCCAACGGAGCAATGGATTTGCATCTCGGCACCATTAGATGGCCTGGAGTTCTTAATTATCAAACAAATGGAAAGTTGCTGCCTGGTGCTGACAGTTCCTTTGTGTATCATTCTTCGCAGAACATGAATGATTAATGGAATTTTCCCAACACAGTTGAAGTTGTTTACTGATGGAATTAAAGCTGAAATTGGCAAGGTCCTAGTGGGGAGACTTTTGCTATAACGTCAGCAACATGCCAAGCTCTCCAGATGAAGAACAGGAACAATAAATGATGGTTCTGAGTGGTTCTGCCTATCCTTAGGGTTTGGTCCCAGGTGAAAGTCATCTTTATTTGGATGTTGTATTGAGGAAGGTACTGACATTCAGTCTCTCTTTGTGGATTCTAAACATCAGTGACAGGGTCTGTATCCTGATGAAAGCACTGTGCCCAGGTAAATAGTAAGGTAGCATCTTTCTAAAACCTGAGGCAGAGAGAATGATCGAGGTCCAGATCTATTCATTTCAGCTCCATCACTCGAGAAGTCTCAACACATTCCTGCTTAAGCTCAAGGCAGGTGGGCGGGGCCTCAGGGGAGGATGTTATCCTGTTGTGAAGAGTTGTGACTCTGGAGACAGAATTTTCTTAGTGACTTAGACAATGGGAAAAAAAAAATGGTTACGTCGAAAAGTATAACTAGCTAGGCATAATTAAAGGGAAGCCTCCCTATTTCTCTGCCTGCCACATACTTTTAATTCTGTATCTTGTACCTCCTTGTCAAAATTCTGCAAAACCAATGTCCACTCCGACCCAGCTCTGTTACTCCCCCCACCCACATTTCTGTCCTACGTCTCTGACAAAGATCACTGCAGCTTACTTTTTTCTGCCAAGAGTAACTTGAAAACAATCCTCCCTCTATTTCCAAAATTGACAGTGACCTCTAGCATGGTGGGAAATATGGAATTATGAGTCCAGCATTCCAGGCATTTGGCTGTGATGATACAGATGACATTGACACCTGGACAGTAGGGCCAGGAACTCACCTCATTATTAGGAAGTGGCTTATGAACTTATGGCCATTGTTTCTATGATGTAAAACTGATCACACCAAACATACCTAGAGCTGACACACTTGCACACATTTTGGTGATTAATCAATGCTGCCATTTCACAATGAAGGAAGGATAGGTTTGGCAGAACACATAGCTTGTTAATCTCCATGCAGATAACAGTTGTAGGTACCTCTGTTATTTGTTTTGAATGGGCATTATTGTCCCTCTGACTTGTAATTTTTGGTTTCCCTCAGACAAATCAATGTGTAGTGTTATACATGGAATTTGCAAGTTGGCATTGAGTCCATATATATTCCACTCAACGATACACAGTTTAAACTGTACTCTTTGAAGGTGAGTTTTCTCACTATCTCCTGGAGTGAATACTGGTTTCTGAAAATTATATATGAGCCATCATGTAAAATGCTGAATCAGTATGGGTTCAGGCCTCTGGATGCAGTCAACTGGCTTAGTTTTTCCCAAGAAGAGTTTCTAAGAGAACAAGTATCGCACATCAGCAACTCTGCAGCACTTGTACAGGTGAGATGGACGAGCTCATTTGTAAACATAAATAATAGATTTCCATCCATATATTAAAGGATCTGGCATTGTTGTGTTGAGCCTTGGTTAAGAAAGTGAAAAACCTCTTGGAGGATAATGACTCATTTGTATGTGGTGACACCAGCCAAGGGCCAGGTAAGATTCATACTTGGTAAATGTTTCTGGTGTTGGTGTGAATAACAGGATATCAAAGACTGTTTTGTTAATTCCAATTGGCAATGAACCCTGCCAAGTATACTGGACGCTGTTCCATGTTGTTTTCCTGTTGCCTCTTGAAATCAGGTCCAAGTGAATAAAGCAAAGAAGGTGTTTTGATCTTTTTAAGAGCTCTCAGTGGAAGTTCTACAGTCTGTGTTTTGCAGACTGTGAGTGAGCCGGTGTATTTTCATAGCTTCGCTTATTCCACCAAAAGTCCTGGGAGTCATGCAAGCAGGCAGATGCCAGGGTGATTAGCTAGAAAGCCGCAGAGATTAACCTCCTCTATTAGCATGTGGTCCCAGTTTGGAAAGGGATGTGTGAGCTCTCTCAGTATGTTTCCAACACCATCCGAGACATTTAATCATCCCCCTGGGAGAGCAGAAGGAACAACAGATCGCCAAGTGTCTTTAATCACCAGGGGAGTAGTTATTTTATAATAACCGCATCCTTGCTTTGCATTTTCCTACTATTGGTTCATGACAACAAATGAATTGGGCAAACAAGGGAGTGAAACACAAAATATTTCAGAAAGAAAAGATGTTACATTCTTTCCTAAATCAAAATTCAACTGGTTTTACTACCCCCTGTAAAATCTGGTACCTCGCTGGAATGAGGTGAATATACACAATGAATGGTGCAGAATTTAGGGTGGCCTGACAATGTGTTTTCTTTCCTTTGGATTTGTAGATTCTGGTGAGTGATAATCTTTAGAGATGAAGGTAAGAATCACAGAATATCCAACAGAGCACAAACAAATGATGAGCCAGTGATTCTTAAAGTGAGGTCTTCAGATAACACACTTACACTCCCTTTGAGGTACACACAGAATGCAGCTAAACCAATGCCTGAAGACCTTGATTTAGAGCATAAGAGCCTGGTGCCATGGCAACTGAACACATTTCTACCACTCATTAGTTGTGTAACTTGGGAGAGTTCTTTTATCTCTTTGAGCTTCGATTTCCTCTTTAGTTAAATGCGATCATAATACTTGATACACAATGATGGTAGTAATTAAATGAGGTACACTACATAACTGCAAAGTTATACAGTGCCTGGAACACAGTGGCACTCGATAAATTAGCAATTTTATTGCCATTCTGATTATTATCATCATTATGGAGTGAAAACTCCGGTTCTTCAATAACTGTTCCACGGCCTGGAGTTTTTTTGTGCAGAAACAATCAAGTTGACTTAATCCTACATTTAAAGGCATGTGGGTAGGTGAGTGTGTGTGTGTGCCAAATCTGAGACCAGAGTTCAGCACTCGCCATGGTTCGGTTAACTTAATGATAGAGAGTTGAGGCCTCCAGAATAAAAAGCCAACGGGTTATTGCGCCCAGTGATTCCATAAAACTTATGAGTCAGAAAGAGAGGGGAATGAGCCATTCTTTGAACTTGTAGTCCTGGAGATAATTGCTCACAATTAGCTCCATGTTTTTACTTTTCTCTTCCTGCCACAACCAAGTTTTTTCAGATATTCTGCAACTGTGAATCTCCTGTCTTATTTGTTTGCTTATTAGAGAAACTAAACGCCTCATGAAAATATTTACAGTGAGGAATCAAGGCTACACATTCAATGTAAGCATTTAAAATTACGCATCTAGCAAGATAAAGGTATCCAGATAGGAAGTGATAACTTCTTCTCCAGGCCTAGAGGGAAGGAATCGACAGAAGAAATTATGTTGGTTGATATGATGAAGTAAAGAGAAGGAATTGAGGAATTTTTCTCTGTATCATATTTTGATAAAACTCTCTTGGAAAAAACTACTGCTAGCTCTGTGAACTTAGGCAACTTGTATATCCTCCCCATGACTCAGCCTTCCTCACGTCTAAAGTAGGGGTGATAATAGCATCTAACTCATCTAGTTGTTGTTGGGATTATGAGTCCCTTTTTCTAGAACACTTAAGACAGTGCCTGGTACGAGGTAAAAGCTATATAAGCATTTGTTGAACAAATAATATATTAATGAATAAAGTAAGAGAACAGAATTGTTTTATATGTTATTACTTTTCTTCTTACAAAAAATAAATGCATATATTATGTATAGATACTTATATATATTAGGAGATACCCAGGAAATATGCATTAAAGAGGGAGCGAATTGTTTTGCAGTCAGAAATCTGACCCATAACTTAATTGAGTTTATTTTTTTATCCAGACCAAAATGTTTCAATGTTCTAAATTTGGTAAACATTTCCAAAATTCTCCTTAGAACCCTAGGAATGTTGTATCTCCTTTCTGAACTAAGTTTAGTCATCTTTGAAGTTCTCTAGGCCTCTTAGGATTCTAAAGGTGTGTGATGGTAAGGGCCTTCATTATTATACAGAGGGCAGCTCTTGCTTTATTTGCTGGTATTAGAGTCTATGAAGTGATTGGTTATGACTCGTCATTAGGGTCCATGATGATACCAACCTTTACTGTCCTACAAAGGCACTCATGCTTTGTTTGTTGCTATGGTCATGTTCTATGAAGTGACTGGCCATAGCTCTTGCTCAATTCGCCAGGGCGAAATTCATCTCCTTTTCGACTCTTAGCTTCTTCAGAACTTGGGCTTGTGGAGTTTCCCAACCCAAAATGACATGGACATTTTTGTTTTCTTCCTTATAAAGAAACTAATCAGCAAAAATCAATCAATCAGTCAAGGAATCGAAGCTAGTCTCATCTTTCCTCGGTGGTTGTTTCTTAGATAATTTCGCCATGGACCTAAATTGCTGTTTCTCAGGCTTGCTTGCCATAGTCATACTCTAGTAACAACACCTAAGGCTCCATGTGCATCTGTATCAGAAAAGAGACAAGCAAAACCTCAGAGGCCCCTGATTTGAACCATCATCCCCTAGGGTTTGTCAAAGTCGCTTTGGTTGTTAAAAGTCTGAGAAAGAGCCAGAAGCGAGGGACAGAAGGAACAGAGGGAGAGGGCACACTCGGTATTACCATCTTTGAGGTTGTTCTGTGGCTCATCAGAATAGCTTCTAATCTAAGATTTTTTACGACAGGCATGTGATCCTCCCCCCAGAACATTGTCACGCTATTTTAAACATTTAAAAAGTGCATCAACAGATACCACCATCAAAATAAACCAACAACACATTCAAACAGCAACTACTGTGAACCTGCCCACCTCCTTGTGTTTGTTTTTGTTTCTTTTAGATGAAAAATTGAGGGAAAAGGGAGACAATTGGTTATAGGAAAAACACAAACAAAGAAAGGCCCATCAGAACCCAGACTTTCTACCAGGGCAGGAAAACCTTCCAAAGGAGAATCGTCTGCGGTGTCAATAATCCAGAACCAAGCCAATGGTCTCATCTCACAATATGCTTGACCTGATGTTCGTTTTCAACTCGCAGTGTTAAAAATAAAGGGCAATCTCACAACAGCTGTCAAATTCTTGGTTCTGGTCTCCCAGTAACTGCTCTGGTACCACTCTGGAGATGTAAGGCACCATATCGGCAAGCCACACGCTGCTACTATACTATTAACACAAGCTCTTGGGATATTGGTAAGTGAGGCTGAGTGGTTGGAAATTTCCCATTAAGTACTTAGGAGAGAGACCCACTAATGCACCTATAGACAACATAATGTACACATCCCACAGTAGTGCAGAAATGTGCTTCTTTCCAAACCATTGCAGGCTAGCACTGCAGAGGCACGCTCTTGGGAGTGTATCGCTAGCTTGACTGTATTTTTGAAATGTAGCTGCTAAGCCTTCATTCAGGCTGGTGCTGTGCTTTCTAACAACTTAATGTACTTAAGCTCTTCACACGTGATGAGTAGATATTCCATCAGGAGATTTCACAGCACTCAGTGGAAAGCTGTCAAATGTTTACTGCTGAACGAAGAATGAGAGGAAGATTGCGACATTTTGGATTATTGAATTCATTACTCAAAAGCTTTAAACATTTTTCTTGGGCTCTGCATTATTGTGGACTTCAGCTATCTGTGCCTGCCCATGTTTTCCCAATCAAAACTTGTATTATAGTGAAAAATAACTTTAGATTAGTACTTAGGAGACCAGAGCTCTAAGTGTCAGTCTGCAACTAACTATTTGATATTGGGTCAGTCTTTTTCACCTCTGTGTTCAACAGTCTTAACCTATGAAATGGAAGGGTCAGATCAGATCACTTCAAAGGTCTCTGCTAACTCCAGCAATCAATAATTATCGCTCTAATAGATGTGCTAATGAAATAAAATACTTGAACTACATTTGTGAATGTCTAATAATAATTATTCTAGACTCCATGTTAAAAATTCAACGCTAGAACAACACACAAAAAAAGAAAGACAGAAAGAAGGAAGGAAGGAAGAAAGAAGAAAGAAAAGAAAAGAAAGAAAAGGAAAAAGAAGACAGCTTGGCAACATCACTGGCATTGCTTCAGGAGAGGATAAAAGGATGTATACAGTGCCTGGATGCTTGTAGAGTGGGGTTAAAAGAATGGATTCAGAAAGCAGAATGTTTATGTACACATCTGACCTCGACTACCTACAAACAGTGACTTTCACCAAAATGCTCATTTTCCTGTGTGCCTCACTTTCTTCATCTACCAAACGCAGATAGTAGTAGTAACTACCTCATAGGGATTATATCATCTGTGTCTGGTCAAGAACAAAGAATCTGCTCTATGATTTCCCAGGATAGATTTTTAGGTGAAAAAAATCAAAGAGTACTTTTAATGGAAGAAATAACAAGAGATACGCATGTACTTATCTTTCCAAAGAGAAACGTTCAAAGGATAACCAGAAATTAATTAGGAAGGTTCACAATAGGGAGAGTGTGGGAAACAAGGTAGAGACTGTACGGATGAGGGAGAAACTTGACTGAAAACACCTTTTCTACAGGTTTGACTTCTGAATGACATCAATATTTTACATAGTCAAAGAATGACATTAAGCCAAAAAGAAAAGTTTCCACCCTAAAATGGAGTAAAGCAGAAAGAAATAAACCTAGCATTTTATGAAGCTGATAACATAACACGCAGGAAATAATTATTTCAAGTGACTTTTGAACACTATCCTGAATATATATTTTTAGTGGGATATTTTCTGAGAACAGAAAAAACTGCTAACAAATCTTAAATGTACACAGAAGGATTGTTGTTGGCAGTAATACTTATTGTAATTTTGATTCTCTTTCCTATATTGTAGAATTTGGAGACAAGAATTTCATTGTAAGGAAAACATGAGAAATTTTTTAAAAATTAAGTAAAAGTCTGTAATATTAAATTTGTAAGGGAAATATCAACATAAACTCACACTTTACATATGGCTGTTTTTCTTTCTTTCTTTCTATCTATCTGTCTATCTATCTATCTGTCTGTCTATCTATCTATCTATCTATCCATCCTTAGCCTAGAAATGTTGATACTCTGGTAGCAGCAAGCATACCAAACAGTCAGATCTTGGTTTCTAAGTACCACTGCTGTCTTTGAATAAAGAGACGAGAGAGACTCTTCCTAGACAAATAGCTGATTTCAGATTTTGTTCAGAGAAAATACAAAGTGAGCCTGTGGCATGTGATTGTGACAGAAAATAAAGGTATATATCAAAAAAACATAGGATCCAGATGTAAGGGACTCCCACTGGCCAACTTTGGTACTTCAAAAAGAAAAATGGTGATAATTTGTTATAACATGTTAAAAACCCAAGTTGACAGTGGTATTGAAAGGAATAAAAAATGTATATAAAGGAGATAAAATGTGGAGCTCTTCTTTGGAGAACAATGCTAGCTGAAGAAGGACTAACATAATCAGGTCACCAGTTTGCACCTCCCAATGTCTTCATCCCTCAATTAGCGATATAACCAAGGATTATCAATGGAGGATACAACTATGAAGTGGAAGGTTGTTGGAGGCCAGATGATGTGCACACTGCCAAAGTATCACTGTTCTAGGCAGAATAATGGCCTCCCAAAAGATGTCCATGTCCCACTTCCTGAACACGTGAATGTGTTAGATTACGTGGCAAAAGGGAATGAAGATTGTGGATAGAATTAAAGTTGCTAATCATCGGACCTTAAAATATGGAGATTATCCGGGATTATCTGAATAGGTCCAGTTCAATCAAAAGGTCCTGAAAAGCAGGAAAGGAAGGCAGAGAGGAGGTAAGAAAGACGAGATTTGAGAAGAACCTGACCAGCTGTTGCTGGCTATGAAGATGGGGGAAAGGCCAAGGAACGCAGGTGGCGTCTAGAGGCTGGAAAATGCAAAGAAACAGATTCTCCTGGAGCCTCCAGAAAGGAAGTCTTACCAACACAGTGATTTTAGCCTAGTGAGTTCCAGTTAGATTGAATTTGTAACCTACAAAACCATAGACAATGATGTGTATTGTTTTATGACATGATGTTTGTGAAAATTTGTTACAGCCACAGTATGAAACAAATACAATCACCCTAGAGAGTAGTTATTAATTACAAAAGGAAAATTGTACCGTTACAGTGGATAGATCCAGCAGTTACCGCACTAGCAGAATTAACAAATCAAACAGCCTCACCAATCAAGGGCCCGCTTGACATTATGTGGTTCCTGATGTGGTGCATAATGAAACACACATCACCTGTGGAGTAATCTGACCAAACATGTTTAACATAAATCTAATCAATTCCCTACATCTTAATATCTAGTTTTTAAAAAATATAGGGGATGGGAGGAAAAAGTAAACAACACCTAGAGAGAGCAATCAGACAAATCTAAAATGCAGCACAATCTATTATCAACTAGTCTAGAGTCTTTAAAAAGTCAATATCATTAAAAAAAAAAGTAGGATAGGATTCTTCTGGTTTAAAAGAGACTAAAGAAACATAGATCAAATGCAATTTGTGACTCTTCTAAAAATATTAATTATAACAGACATTTTAGGGGCAATCAGGGAATTCAAATACAGGCTACATAGTACATATTAGATAATATAATGGAATTGTTTTTGATATTCTTAGATATTAGGCATCATGGCTAGGTACATCCTTATTCCCAGGAGATACATACTGAAGTATTTAATGGTGACGTGTCACTCTGAAATGTATCTTTAAATGACATTATAAAAGAAAAAAGTGAAATGTGGCAAAATGTTCACAATTATTTAAGTGATTATTACATGTATATTTACTGTGCTATTTTATTAACTTATATTTGACTCTTTTCAAAATAAATTCTGAGATAAAAAAGTAAACCATTTCCAATAGTAGAATGTTTTAAAATATGGAATTGATCTAAAAGTATTAGAAGGGTCTGAGAAAAAAAGTAAGATTGCCTAGAGTTTAGGTTGTGTTGACAATTAAATCAGATATTGAAAGTGCTTAGAAAACACACAGGTACTAGCGTGTTTCAACAACTGTTACCTTGTGCTTCCTACCTGTGGACCTGTGCTCTGTCAGGCCAGTGAGGGGTGCCTAAGACACTTGGGCAAACCACACGCAAGTAATGGCCATCAAAATGGTAAAGCAAAGCAATTACACAAGAATCTAACAATCAACGAAAGTAAAATATTAATACGAACTTAGTAGCAATTAAAAACCAAGGACAACTCAATAAGACACTAATGATGCACTGATAACAAAACTTGCTTCCTAGAAACTCTGGGAATTCCAACCCTCTGCTTGTGTAGTGCAAGTAGAAGCTTCACAGCTTTGCTAAGCTTTTTGAAGCAGCCAGACTTCCTGGCACCATCCTGGATTAAGGTCCAGAGTAAACTCCCTTAGCATGCTAATTTTAGTTTATCAATATCACATGTTGGTAACGTTTCATAACTCATTTAATAGCTACCAACATCCAGTGAAATTTCATGTCACTTGTAGACAGTGCAGAATGAATTCCAAATTTGGGGGTAAGTTCTTGGACCTTCCGGGGGACCTTTATAGTCCACCAGTGGACCAAAGACTTCACTTCGAGAACTATCTTTTAGAGCTCAAACATTGCAACAAAATATGTGTTATTCTGTACATCTTTTGTTTTGTTTTCTTTTGTTTTGTTTGCTGAGGAAGGTTCTCCCTGAGCTAACATCTGTGCCAATCTTCCTCTATTTTGTATGTGGGTCACCACCACAGCATGGCTGCTGATGAGTGGTGTAGGTCTGTGCCCAGAAACTGAACCAGGACCACTGAAGTGGAGTGTGCTGAACTTAACCACTAGACCACGGGGCCAGCCCCTGTACTTCCTTTTTTTTTCTTCTTCTTCTTCTCCCCAAAGTCCCCCAGCAAATAGTTGTATATTCTAGTTGTGAGTGCCTCTGATTGTGCTATGTGGGATGCTGCCTCAGCATGGCTTGAGGAGAGGTGCCATGTCCACGCCCAGGATCCAAATCAGTGAAACTCTGGGCCACAGAAGTGGAGCACACAAACTTAACCACTGGGCCACCGGGCCAGCTCCCTTACATCTTTTTAATCCACATCTAATGTCAACTTTTTAATAGTAAAATATACATGGATTTGAGTGATGCATACCATTTAATAGTTCTCACTCCTCTTTTCAGAAAGATTCTTTCAGTGGGTTACTCTTCCTGACTATTGCTGATTTTTTCTTTTGCTCTTTACCAGAAATCCTAACTCTAAAAAGAAGAAACATCATCAGATCAGAGCTAACATAGAAAGATTAAACATTGGGGAATTCCTTTGCCTAGAAACAGAGGTCTACGCTTCTTTTAAACTTAGCCCAGGCAGGAGGCAACTGAATGTAACTGGTATCAACTCCTTTGACCCGTTTTAATAAACATTTTGCGATGGTTTTAATGATCTTAATGAGCTCCCTAAAGGCCTTGCCTCTGTTGACACCCAAGCCTTCCAAGATTAGGAGTTCTGTCTTGAGGAAAACAACCTCCCACCAATGACTACCATATCCTTTCCCTTTTAAAGTACAGCATTGCTACACTTGAGTGATTATAACAGACTCGACACCTCTGAAAGTAATGGGATTACTCTGGCATCACAGTTCACTGGCTAGCCTCATTTTGGAAAATCCATCTCTCTTCATGTTGTTACAGTAAGGTGAGGCAGCCCTAACCTACTAGAAGTGAGTTCTGCTGCTCTGTAAAGAAGAGGCTGAGAACAGCCTAAGAAAACATGCATGAACAAGCTTGGAGGAGCAACTGAGTAAAACAATCTTAAGATTTCCTGCTGGGCCCAGAAGAATCAGCTTTTTCATTTATGTGTCATATCCACTGAAAACAAGTGAGAAGCTGTGATAGTGAGAGAGAGGGAGAGTTTGTTCACAGTGTGCAGTGCAAGAGATACAGACATTCACACCTGCCCACCTCTGGGCCTGGTTGACAGGGACTATAGGACATTCGTTCCTTCAGAACTATTTGATTCAGCAACCAATCATTTCCAATCTACTACGGAGCAATCGCTGCACTAAATCTAGGAGCCATCATGGATTCCATGCTTGGGTTCATTGACTAGAAGGAGAGGAAATTCAAGCAAATGTCCAAAAATTGTAATTGAATGTAGTGTCATATCAGAGGTTGTATAGAGTAAAGGGTTGGGGAGGAGAAGTAGCAGGGAGAAATATAAATTCTCCTAGGGTAGGGGGATATAGCAGGTAAATTTTTCCGTGAAGATGAGATTCCAAAATGGAACTTTGAAGGATCAGTATCCAGGCAGAGGGAACAGGTTGAGCAGGTGCAGGACTGCCTGGAAATCATAAAGGATTTCGCATAGCATTAGGAAGGGTGTGATGGGAGCTGATGCTTAAGCTAATGAAGAGCTTTGTGAGCCATGCTCAGGAGGTGGGGCCATCCTGCCATACACAGATTGGCATTTTAGGTACGTTCCTGGGGCAGCAGTGTGGTAGCAAATGGAAAGCGAGGAGGAACTGGAGGACAAGGATTCCAATTAGTTCGCTGTTATGGTAATCCAGGAGAGAGCTCGTGAAGAACTGAACTATTAGCAGGGATTGTGCTGAAGATAGGAAAGTGCGGATCCAAATAGAAACAAAAAAGTTAAACCATACATTCAAGAGTCTTTTGTCCTGGGTTGGATGGATGGAGTCAGAGATGGGGATGTGCACACAGGTAGTGCCTATATTTACGAGTTCCAACTAAGGTGGGGGACATTCACACTGCAGACATCTCAAATTTGTATATTTATCAGGACAGTATTCCTCTAAGGTGTCTTCCATCAAACATTAGCATGTATATAACAATTTTCTGACAGAATAAATCAATGCGCAGAAGGGGTACTTTTTTTTACTTGGATTAGGGTCATATGACTTGAGACAACTGCTACACTACTGAACTTTTAGGTAACTCACGCTGAGGGACATGAGAAATCCACACCCGTCTTCCCATCTTAGAGAGAGTGCTGTAATATTTGTAGATATGATTTGATTCTAAATGCATCCAAATGTACGCTATCCAAGGCCAAGCCATTGCCTGGTTCTACTGAATAATTACAAACAAAAGTTGTGGCTCCATGGCATGGAGCTCCCACTGAAAGTCAAGAGATATGCTGATGGTACCCATCAAGAAAGGATGACAAACATTGTAAAGTCCTGATTCTGTCATCAAGACACCCCAGGCTTAGTGCACAAGGCAGAAAAGGGAAGGGTCAATTTGGGGATTAAAAAGAGCCCCGTTTGCAGGAATCTTTTCCATAGAAAACATACGTAGATGTTCAAAGATATCTCAATGAGGGTGTCCATTTCATCTTTGGTAAAGTAGAGAAAACTTGAAAGGAAGCTAAATATCCAGCAGGAAAGGAATGTTTAAATAGAGCATAGCATATCTGTGCTGTGGAATACCGTGCAGTTGTTTAAAGAATGTCATAAATGTAAAGGATCTGTAATGGAAAGGTGTCTGACATAGATTTTTCAGAGAAAAGGGCAAGCCACTGATCAAAATGTACAGTACGATAAAATAGGGTATTGGTGTAAATGCCCAGGAGAACAGCTGAAGAATCTGAACTAAACCTCAATTGGTGCTTTCAACTGGGAGGGGATTGGGATTTGGGGGCTGGGAGTGAATGGACATTTTCATGGCAGGAAGTTCTGTCTGATAGAAACACCCATGATGAGGAGTACTTGAAATGCGGCCAGTGCAACTGAGGAACTGAATTTTTATCGTAATTTTAATTGATTTAAAGACTAACATGTATTTCTTTTGTAATTATAAACAATCACAGGAATAAAAAATAAGAGGATGAGGCAGAAAGACCCAAGGTGAGTTTTAAATCTCTGAGGTCAAATTTCTGGATTTTTGCTCATATAAAACCTAGGTCATATTGCTTGGAAAATGATAAGTAGATTAAAGTGTTGAGAATACATATAAATGAGTTAGAGGGACTTACATAAATGCCTATAAGGAGAAGAAAAAGAAAGATGAAAGTTCTGGGCTATGATACTTGCCTCTCTACTCTCGCTGAGCCGCATCGTTTTTCTGATATTGTAACATTAATGACCTTGGCTTCTACCTAATTTGCTAACTAGGTCAACTGATGCATGGAACCAGGATTGGAGGGATCTGATGTTAAAATATGGGGGCAGAATTTTTCTGGTGACAGATTAGGCCACCTTGACACCCAGAGCCTAGAAATCTGAATCCCTCGGTTGCAAATCTCAGAGAGAAGTTAAGTCTTGGAGAGTAGAGAAGGGGGATTCTGAAGCTCCATTATCATTATAAACAACATGTGGCTCAATAGCATAAATATCTGTCTGCAGCTTTCAATCTCATTGATGGTGGCAAACGATTTATTTACTGCTTCTAAAAGTTTCTAAAAAGTAGCGTTTTATCACCGCTTTTTTAGTGATCAGTGGACCGATCAGAAAGGAAAGGGAGAGAAACAGCCAGGATCCGCCCCCACAGGCGGTGTCACAGCCCAACCTGTGCTAAGTGGGTGCCTGTGAAGCTGGGTCAGAGAAGTGGACCTTTTGAAGTTTGGAGATGCTTCATACAGCCATTGGACGGTCCACCAATTGCTAGGGAAATTGCAAAAATGAATACACATCACAGGTTATTACAGGAAGGAGTACCTGAACATTGAAATGTGATCTAATTTAAAAGTTTGGTAGTTGAAATGAGGAAACCAAGTTGCATTTTTATCTGGAAAGCGCTGGAGAGTTCTAAATCAGCTACAGTGTTTACAGAAGGAGGATGCGCCCATGTGACTTAGACACAAAAGGGACACAGCCCTGATTTTATAGCATAACTGTTGCATCCAAAGGTTTGATTCTTTCTAAGTAAAATACTTCAACAGAAAACAAGTAACTTTTTAAAAACCTGGTTGTATTCTACATCTTAAGAAGCAAATAATCTCACCCGGGGAAGTCTACTTGTGATAACAAAATTTAGATTTTGTTGACATATTGTGCTGCAATTGTTGAAATTGCTAATAAGTCTCTAAAGCTGCTTCATACATGAAAACAAATTAAATCTGCCTATTGTACAGAAATTGCACCAATATATGAGATGTTAAAACCTACAATGTTTCTTTTTAAGTACTTTCTTAAGGCAGGCCTTTAGGAATGTATGATAAAGGATGTGAGGTTTGCTGCTTTGTTTAGCCTTAGCAAAATCATTTATATTTGCAAATGCCATTCTGAGTGGGCTCTGGAGTGGAAGTGACATCTTCATAGGGTGCTTAAAAGCCAGCCTGCATTGACGGATAGGAACGGGGCATAATGCTGAGAGCTTCTCATCTAACACAGTAGTTATTGAGGAAAATAAACCTTTTTCTATATTAGGCCTTGGAGAACATGCACGTTAAAAATTACGTTCAAGGGAAGTCACCATTTGTATAATTGATCAATTTAGCACATCTGAAATGTTTGTCATATTCAAAAGGAAAATCCTTGTAAACTTGGAATTGTAGAAAAAATAATTTCATGTTTAATCAGTCGTTGAAATGATGCATCGAATTTGAATCTCCTTTAACTTGCATGACATCATGCCCCATGGGAGAGAGCTGGAATTAATCAAGGTAATTCTGTTGTATGACCTACTTTGGCATTTTCATCTGATGGAGCCAGGAAATGGGCCGGCTAATAGTCCATTTTGGAGTATTCTAAGATCTTAGCAATTCCATATTTAAGGAGGTTAATAGGATACTAATTGGGGCCTAGGTGAAAAGTTCACAAGAAAAATGAACTCACCTGGATATGACGACTACGCACAGCCCAGTGGCCTCCCCTTTACAACTACCCTTCTGAACGGCTTCACCTTGGAACTCAGAGGCGAAGAAATCTCGCCCCTTCGGAGACTTGCACAGCCAGCATTCTCCAAGCCGCTGGGTAACAATGGCTGGCCACATGCCAGGGTCATGGGCCACTAGCAAGGTCAGCATTCTGCTTCTTATGAAACGGAAGTAAAGTAAAAAATCCCAAAGGGGGAAAATTCATATAAAAAATAAGGCCTATTTCAGAGCTGTTATGAACTTTGAGGAAAACACATCTTGTTAAGACTTAAGAAGTTCCAATTTTTTTAAAAAACGACTTCTATTTATCACCTCTGCAGAAGTAGAATTAAACCATTTTTTTTTAAAACAAACATGAATATCCTAGGCCTGGGCCATTATTATTGACTAGCTAGCTGATAATATTCTTTCTCAATTTTCTCCCCTGTAAATATTTGCAATAACTCCTGAGTGACTTGGGAAATACATCGGTATAAAAAGCAGTTCTCTGAAATATTTCAGGCTCTCCCTTGTGAGAGACAGCCTGTGGCCCCTGTCGCAATGTTAGACTATTGTATCGCTGTCTCAGTGTTATCATTTCTCACCTAACGTATCTGCAGATAGCATGTTATGCTCTCCCTAATGTTTCCTTAGCTTTTTCTGTACAGAAAGAGTTAAGCATTTTTCCACCATCAAGGCTCAAGGCGTATCTTTCCGTCTCCCCCTCAATATGCAATCCATCTTCCAAGTTTCCAGAAGCAGCTGAGATTTTTAAAAACAGCTGTAATCTGCGGTCATTGATGGTGGAGTAGATTGTTTGCCAAACTATTACCATAACTGTCAACCGAAATCAGAAAAATAATCTCATTGTGCTGGACAGATGCGTTTCCTGCATTATTGATATAGTCACTCCAGAGTAATAGAGAAATATAAAGCATTGTTCTATTTACAAAAGGAGATTGGCCAAGTCCTTGAAAGCGAGCATGAGGGACAGGCACTTACAGGAAGTGAGATATAGTCAACTCAGTAAAAGTTATGTGTCAGGGCCACGTGACCTCAAGAGTCAGCAATGGAATCTCAGAGCTCTCCCTCCCTGCCTCCAGCCTCGCTTTCAGCCAGTTTTGTGGTTTGCTCTCAGACTGAAGGAGTTCTCAGAATTGATAGGTAGAGCCCTGTGGAATTTGTTGTGCATTTTTTATCTCTCACCCCAACAGTTTCCCTGAATATGCAAACTGTTCTGACGTGTTCACTACATATCTCTGGGAAGCGAGTGAATTGCTCCAGACCACTATATTACAGAATAATTGAATTTCTTTATTTCGAACATTCCGTGGGAGCAATGAGTTAAATATATCTCATGCCTCCTGGCTTTGCAAGAGGAGTCAGTCGTCTTATATGCTCAGCCTCTGTTCCACCATAATTTGAGTGTGAATAATGCTGAGTGATTCTATTTGTTGAGAACACAAACCATTACGTACCGGGCACTTCACATTTATTATCTCTAATCCACAGAACATGCCAGTCAAGGTAGAGATATCTTTTTAAATCACCATTTTACTGCTGAAGAAATCGATGTTCAGAGAGGTTCCGTGGATTACCCGAGGTCACACAGCTCTTAAATCATTGATCCAGAATTTGAACCCAGGCCTAACTCCAGGGCACAGTTCCACTAGATCACACCCCCTTTCATTTTATTGAGACATAGTCAAAATGTATGATGCATTGGAATATCTGTCTGTCCAATGCACCTTCTCCATGTATTTATAATAGCACATACACAAAAAGACTTTTTCCTTACAGAAACAAAAAACACAGCCACCACTTCCCTGTGCATGCACCAAAGGGCATTTAATGACCTGGGTCGAAACCTCAGCACAAAGTCCTAAATGAACCCATCACAATATCTAGGCTCTGTCCTTAGTAAGACGCTTCCAGATATTTCTGGGCGGAAGTTTGTGAATGCTGACCCCTCTATCCTGAGCACGAGGAGGGCAGCCAAGAAGTCTAAATTCTAATATGGGCAAGTCAAAGGTTTTATGGCTTAGCTTCCTCTCTTTTTAGAAAAAAATGTGTAATCCTGACATATTTTTTGGAAACAGCATGAGAGTTTATTTATTAACAACCCAGAAATATGCCATAAGCAGAAATTCCTGCGAAAATGTTGTATAGAGTCCTTAGTGGAAATTTAAACATATTAAAATTAAAGGCCATAAGACACATTAATTCACCTCCAAAGTTTGTTATTATTGCTGTTTTTTCTTTTGTTAATTATTATTTCCAGGGAAATGGGTCAGCATTTTGAGATTCTGAGATAAACATTTGTGAATATGGAAGTGGGTTGGAAAGGCCATTATATGGCTATTCTCAAATTGTTATAGTTCCTCCCAAGGTGTGATGGCTTTAATCCAGCCACAGGTATGCTTTACTTCACGCTTGTCTTGCCATGAAGAGACTCCAGGGTGTAGGGCACACCGACTGGCCCAACCTGTGGCTAGAAGCAACTGAGTAGTTAGCGACTGTGATGGGATGGGACCACTGGTACCATTTTGGAACCAACCACCTTCCGAGCACAGGCCATAGCACCGCGGAACTGCTTCAGGGAATTTCTGCCCAACCTCACTGCCTTCCTTGCTCATCTATTGCCTTTCAGATCGACAGTTAGTTGTCCTGAGGTAAGAAAAAAGAGGAAATCCCAGAAGTTTGAAAGCAAAGAATGAGGACAGAGGAGCCATTAGTAGGGAAGGAAATGAAATGGAGTAAAAAAAGGCATTGCATTAAAAGCAAAAAACTTCCAACAGGGACACCTCCTATGCACACACACTACACATAAATACGCTTTTCTTGTTTTCATACCAAGGTGTCTTGGCCCCTTTCTCAAAATATCTTAAAACAACATACACAAGAAGGACCAATTGCTTAATAGAGCTCATTTTCAAAAGGTAATGTTTTCCTTTAAACACACAAGAAAGATGAAAAATTATACAACCAGGCAATGAGATGATGATTTGCCATTTTTTTCCCCAATTTGTTCTATCGATTACGTAGAGAGGGTTTAACAATTACATTAAAATCTCCGAGTGTCTGTCTGTTTTTCCTCTTAGAAGTGTTAACTTCTGTTTCATGTGTTCTGAAGCTGTTATTAGGTGGCTATGCATGTAGGCTTGTTCTATTTTCTTGATGATTGATTCTTCTTTCATTACAAAATATCTCCCTTTATCTCTAGTAACAGTCTGTTATAAAGTCAACTTTGTCTAATATTGGTATGGCTGCAATAGCTTTCTTATGTTTATTGATTGAATGGCATATCTTTTACTTTCACTTTTTAAATTTCAAGCTACCTGTGTTTTTCTATCTAAAGTGTGTTTCCTATAAACAGCATATCAGTGGGTCTTGTTTTTTCTTTTTTTAAATCCAATCTGAAATCTCTGCCTTTAATTGGATTAATTAGTCTGTTTGCATTTAATATAATAATTGATACGGTTTTTTGAGCCATGTTCTTTGTATTTGTTTTCTTATATCTCATTTGGTCTTGGTCCTTTGATGGTCCGTTCCTGCCTTCTTTGGATGGGTCCCATATTTTTTTAATATTCCATTTATCTTGTGTGTTGCCTTTATGGTTATTCCTCTCCTTTTAGTGTTTACTTTAGAGAGTCACCAGCTATACGTCACTATGGTCTACGTTCAAATCATATTATGCTTCCTTATGCACAGTGTCAGGATCTTACCATAGCATCATTTGACCTGGCTTTTATTTTTTTACGTATTTTTGGGGATTTCAGATACAAATCCTATAGATTAGCAGTTCATAACCTTTATTTTGGGTCATGGGACCTTTTGGGAAGCAGAGGAAGGCTCTGGATACCCACCCACATATATGCACACAATCACACACAAGTTTGCATGCAACTGCATGAGGTTTGCATCCACATGGAAGCCCAGTTTATGGATTCCTTGTGTAGGATGAAGTTTACCTTTTCAACCAGCATTAGTCTGGACTCTGAAGCAGAAACTTGTTTATAGCACTTGGGAAACAAATCAGAAACAATGGGAATGTCATCAGAGGATGAGGGTTAACAGAGGATGGGGACCAAGAGGAAAGAGAAGAAAAAATACAAATTAAGAACTATTCAAAAATTTGTTTATTGGTATTTGTTAGCATCCAATTATCCTGGGTGATACAGGGTGCCAGTGTTTTAACCAAATGCTTTATAAAGTTATCTTGAAATCTCTTAACCACCTATGAGATTTTTAACTTTTATACTTTATAAGATATAAGTCTTGGGAATTTAAAAGTTGGACACACTGGCTTCCAGACAGTTGAACTAACCTGTCCACAATTACACACACATATGCAGATCCAGAACTCATATTGCCCTCGTCCTGATTCCAAACTATCAGCCTTTCCTATACTCCAGATGGTCTGATGAATGTTCTATCATCTGGCTGCCTAAAAACACTTCTTCTAGCTCAGGACAAATAGACTGTCCCAGTGCAAATATAATTTAGAGCACCTCAGGTACGGTCAAAGTGGTGAAGTGATTTCTCCTAAAGCAGGACTTGGAGGCACCTTTTCCTACCAGCTGGTTCCGTGACTTTTCTCCTATCCTGAGTACTCGGTGCCCTGACAGCACTCAGGTAAGAAAGCAGAGCAATTGCTGAACTGAATGAAGATAAATGGACTCAGCCTCCAGGTAAAGAGGGAGTTAATTGCTCTCCTTATGGGCACCATCATTTATTGCTTAGCACATTTTCTGATAACCCATGGCCAAGAAAAGGATGTCCATCTTATTGACAAAATTTGGCTTGTTCACCCAGAAATGTGCATCCTGCTGATATGCATAAACAACTGGCCACTAGGCGTAGAGTGTTTTCTACTGACTTGCTGAATGGACTTCAGAAAAAACCACGCACCTCAAAATGTCTTCTTCATTAAAACTGAAAATATCTACTCAAAACTGAGTAGCTAACAGTTACAAAATGCCTAAAAGATGTCTCCTTAAAAGACTTGTGATAGGAAAGTCCTGTTTGTCCATACGCAGCTATTTCTGAAACATGTGTAGAGACTCAAGGAAGTTACCAAAACAATTAAGAATTGATGCAATTAACCTTTGTATTTTAATGTTGACCCAGGCTTTATAACTGCCTCTTAAACTCTGGAATACCCCGAGCCCAGAGTGTAGGCGTGTTTGTTTGCACACGCACACACACACTCATACACAACCCCCAGACACACATACTCTTGCGCAGATACACCAACTGCAATAGCATTTTTAATTGAAAAGCATAAATTTGGACTGCTAAATCTATTAACGATTTGTTTTAATTAGGAACCCAGCTGCTTCCTGAGATTTTGCAGTCTGGGTATCAGAACTTTTGCCATACTGAAAATGAGTCCCAAGTGGGTTGCTTCAGTCTTTCAGATCAGCATTTTTAAAGACTTGTTGGAAGCGAGAGCTGCAAATTCTCTGCTGTAAACTTACGGCTGTCTTTGTCCTTGGGTGAGGACGGGACTGCTTTGTTAGTATAGCCAGCGCCCTGCCTCTGACCTCTTGCTTGGGCATGTTAAGTCTAGCAGGCTGGCTGATCTTTGGATCACCTTGCTTTTAGATCTTGCCAACATGGTTCACAGAGACGTGGCATCACGGTCAATTTTGAGGTCTCTACTTATCCCACTATCGGTAGAGGGAGCTGTTACTTGAAGTCTAAAGCATCAAATGTATCCATATTTCTAATACTTCACTAGCTGAGAAGACAGCTCTATGATAGTTCAGTGAAGTAGGTTCTGAGGAGCAACAAGCTTTTTCACCTCTTTTCTGGTGTTCAGTTAATGCCGGGAACATAACTTGTTGTTCGGGCGATGTTAAACGGAGTCTAATGTGTTCTTTTCATCAGTTGGTATGGAGGTCATTCATTAGTCCATTCACTGACTCACTCATTTGCTCATTTATTCATTCAATCCTTATTAATTGCCTACTATGTAAAAATGGTTGATGCTAAAAATGTAAAGATTACTAAGGCACTGCTTCTTTCAGAAGTTTATAGTCTAATGCATGAAACGCTGAAGCAGAAAAAATGATTACTGTAGAGTGTGATAAATGCTAATAGAGGTATGTACAGAGTGCATTGGGAACATGGGGCGAGAGTTAGCATGATTAGGCTGGGGGAAGGGGATCAGGAGAAACTTTGGGCCATGAGAACAGGAATCAACTCACTATATACTTGCTGCATATATTGATAAAATGATTGCTGAATGGAAGGAATGGAGGGAAACATGAGCTGATTGGAAAATGGGATGGAGAAGATCAGGTGGGCTAGGGAAAGAGGTGTGAAGGAAGTCTTAATGAAAGGGAATGGTGACATTGGGAACTGTGAGAAGCTTGATGTGGTTAGAGTAGTGTACCACGGAAAGAAGTTTCCATGGTGCCAGGAGGTGAGGTTTGCAGAGAAAAAGGAATCTGTTCATGAAAGGCTTTTTGTGCCATGCTAAGGAGCTTGAACTCGATTGTCAAGAAGCTGCTGGATCAGAGGAGAGACGAAGTCAGACCTACATTACAGAAGGGTCATTTGGGCAATGATTACATGTCATGTAAGACTAGAGGCTGAACGTAAAAACACACTTGAAGATATTTTCAATAATACGAAACTTATCTGAAAGTCTAAACTAAAGATTGTAACAGGTTGGAAAGATATTTAGAAAACAGCCTAGCAGGACCTAGTAGCTTATTGAATGTGGGTCATTAGCAATGTTTAAGGAAAAAATAAGCTACATTGTACTCCTTGGTGAATAGAGACACATTTCCCTGTGGAGAAATATTTTCCTAAACATTGATCTATATAGATCAGTTATAAGGAATTTGTTGCTAGCTATTTGAAGAAGTCACCTGAAGAAGTCATATAGAAATTTAAAAAACGTAACAACAGAGTATAAATCTTGGGCTAGCCAGTGTCAATATTTGTATAAATTTAATTATGGATAGAGTATTTAGAAATATTATATTTGAATTCAAATAACCATTTATTCTTTGAAATGTATTTATCACTTAATTTATCAAGAAATTAGTTCAGTATTGGTATAAGAGGAAATAACTATGGAATAGGAGTTGGTAAATGACAACCTGCGGGGCATATTCACTGCCCACCCTTCCCCACTTCCTTTTGTAGATAAAGTTTATTAAATAAAGTTTTATTGGAACACTTCTAAGCTTGTTTACCTATTGTCTGTTGCTGCTAACATGCTACAATGGCAAAGTTTAGTAGTAGTGACAGAGACTATATGGTCCAAGAAAGCTGAGGTATTCACTATCTGGCCCTTTATAGTCAGAGGTTGCCCATCCCTGAAACAGAATATCAGATAGTTCTTGCCCTGCAGAGAACTGAAAACAGGAAAAGCCAAGGGAAAAATGCATCCTATATTTTGGAAAACTGATGTTATTGTCCCATTGTTTCTGGGCTCCTGGGTGAAATAGGAGAAGAAATGCCCAGAACTCCTTGGCAGAACATTTATTCATTCAGTCCATTGGTTGGTGTGAGATGGGAGGTAGTTCATGCATGTGAGGCCAAGAGCAGCAAGTAGGAATGGGCAGTGACCTCGTTAAAGGGTCACTGGAACCTGTAGGCATAAACCAACATCTAGGCACCCCAAGAAGCAGCCACAGGAGGGCAGCAAAGTCACATGACATTAACAATATCTACTTGAGAGCAACAGTCGTCAGCAGTATGCAGATTAAAAACACCATTTGGCATTTAGTGTGATGGACACCAAGCTCCAATGGAAATTTCTTTAGCACAGATATATATGCCCAATAGTCTCTGGTGGATCCAAACGAAGAAATATTCAGAAATAAAATCTGCCTTTGGGAGAAGCCAAATACGTAAAAACAAGAAAGAGCTTTGATTAGGATGAGATGTGTCAGTACAGGCTACTGAGACTCTTCCCTTCATAGAGCAACATTGACACACGTTCATTGAAATAACTACTGTTTGCATTTTGACTCCTTCACAGGAAAACAAAATGAACTCATTGCAGCACATTTTTTCATTCTCTTCCATAGAAAACTATATATAGCATCTATTTTATTTTTTTAATAATGAACATTAAGGAATAGCATTTCTTTCTCTTTCTCTGTTTTTTCTTCCTTCCCAACATTTATTTATCCTATAGCATGCTTGTGCCAAATATTGCACAGAAAAGGGGAATATGACATAAGAGTTTTTAGAAAGAGTGATAGTGCTATTTTATAATTTTAAAATTATAACCACACCAAGGATATAAACATCTCTGAAAAAAAGCCTGATTTAAAATTTTAGTTTTGGTTTTCCTTTCATCTTCTTGCCTTAATTCTGGCCATATATTAAGCTACTTCTCAATTTTGAAGTGTAGACAAATGTTTTCAGAATCTTTGCTCTGGTCGATAGAAGTTCTTAATTTTAAGCAGACAAATTTACTCTTTTCTTCTGTTATAGGTTGTATCTCTCGTCTAAGAAATTTTTTAAAAATTGGTTTTAAAATAAATTTGTATTAAATGTTTCACTAAACTTTGAAGCCATTGGAATATTAATATACATATTACAGCTTAACAAGTCACTTCTTGACGGCGACCTGGCCATTGTTGCCCCTTCTCTAATTAATTCTTGTCATTGATAGGTGCTTCTTGCTTGCATGTATTGTATCTACAACAAATGTTTACTGAAACGACTATTTTTTTTATATCCCTGATATTTTGAGGGGAAAGTTAATTGTTTGCACTTTATGATCAGGATCAATTTTATACAGATCTTTCCAACTGAAAAGAAATGATTAGTAACTAATTATAACACTTAAAAATGTGATTTTTTTTCTTTAATTATTCCATAGGTAAAGCCTCAGACTTTAGAAACTAGAAGATATTTTAGCAAAAATAATTAACTTAGTAAAATCATGGATGTGTGTGTGTGACAGAGAGAGAGAACAGGAGAGAGTCTCAGATTTGGGATGGCCAAAAAAAGATGTATTCATGTATTTATGTCTTTTTTGTTGTTGACCATAATCCATGTAACTTCTAGAAAAAAGCTTGTGAGAAAATAGCACATTTGAATGCCAAATACAGCTCTTCCTTTCCCTGGTTCACTTTAAATAATTTCTCCAGTGCAGCATGGGTTTCTCATCTTGAATCCTCTGAGAATTGCTTACAGGATGTTTTGTCAGCCTGATGGAGTGAAGGATTCTCAGTGTAGGCATCATCTCTACCATCCCACAGTGTGTAGGTTAAAAACACCACTTGGCATTTAGTGAGGTTAAAATGGGATATTTGGATTCCTCCAACTGAGTCACAAGGAAAAGTGTCCCTAAGCTTGAACAAGCAGACAGAAACCTCAATACACAAGCAGAAGATCTGGGATTTTAGCTATGCATCCCAGGTTTCAAAGAGACATGTTCACAGCAGAGGATATATTAGTGAGCGGTCTCTACAAAAATCAGTTTAGCAACGTGTGGCACCATGTATAATTTTCTGGATTCACTGAAATCTCAGTGTTTTCCCAAATTCATTCCTCTATGAAAGACACGTCTTAGACTTATAGTCATACTTTCTCTGATTAAAAATGAAAACAAGCAAATATCCGACGAAGAAATGAAAAAAGAGAGAGGAAAAGAGAGGGAAAGAAAGGGTATTTTTAAGGGACATGTGCAAGCTTTGTGCTTCAATCACCATCTAAATGTTTCTTGAGCCCTTTTCCATGGGAATGTGGTTTAAAATAAAAGCTAAGGCTCTTGCTTTTGAGAAGCTTTCCCTTTAAATAAGAAAGATAGAGTGGCATTTCATTGCATGGTGATATGTGGCATTTGGACTAAAAAAAAAAATTTCTGGGGCTCTAGATTAGAAAAAAGATATAGCTATTAGGAAAAAGAAGAGGATTCTATTTTCTTAACAGCTGGTCAACAAATAATATATCTATTTACATTGTAGATAAAGATACAATATCTATGCTTCTACAGAGCTGGAAGAGTAAAAACACACCATCCAAAACTGGGACATAAAAGGGCCTTATTTAAGAAGTTAATTAGGTCCTTAATTCAAAAGCCTCAGCCAGTTATTTGTGTTGCCAAGGGAACAATTAATAAGAGGCACACAGTTTTTAAAGATGAATTTTAGTAGCATTTGGTTAAATGGGAAAGAAAACCCTTATTGGTATCTTGATTGAGATTAAACTTCAACTGTTTAATAGAGTAGGGAGACAGCAAATTTACAACATTGTTTTTGTAATTGAGGACAAACTATTTCTTCTCATTTATTCACATCTTCTTTTGTGGTCTTTATAAGAGGGGTAAATGAGCTGGCCCTGTGGCATAGTGGTTAAGTTTGGCACACTCCACTTCAGCAGCTCAGGTTTGTGGGTTTGGATCCCAAGCATGGACCTACACCACTTATCAGCCATGCTGTGGCAGCGACCCACATATAAAACAGAAGATCGGCACAGATGTTGGTTCAGGGCGAATCTTTCTCAGCAAAAAAAGAAAGGGAGGGGACGCATAAAGCTTTCTTAAAAGGTAATAACATATATATCTTTTAGGCTCATTCTCAATTAGATTATTTATTTTTATTGTTACTTTTGACTTCTTCCATTATACTCTCTATCTGGTTATTTTTGTAAAGTTCATAAAAATACATTTGAAAACTATTGAGATATTTCTGAAAAGAGAATAGTATGAGGCTTGAATAAGCTAAGCATATAATAAAATATTTTATATAGGTATAGTAATTAAAATAATTTTGTAGTGGCGCTAAAGAATGTGTAGATCAAAAGAACAGAATAGAGAGTCCAGAAATCTAATTGCATATGAGGGTTTAGTAGTTCATAAAACTGCCATTTCAAGTTAGTGGGAGGGAATGTATTTCTCCTTAAAAACAAGTCCTTTCTAATTATGACACATGAGCCAAAACCAAAAAGATAAATAAAACTAAGCACATAAATTTTAGAAATTTTTGATGGCAAAATACCACAAATAAGGTAAAAATACAAACAGCAAATTGAAAAAACTGTGACAGATGGAAGACTAATTTCATCAATATACAAAGAGCTTCTACACACCAGCGTAAAAGGCAAAAAATCAAATATAAAAATGGGCAAAAGATTCAAGAAGGAAATCCTCAGGAAAATAAAAACAAATGGCTAAACAAAGGGAAAAATGCCAACCTTGTTCATTTTGAACAAATGCAAAATACCACAAAATTATATAGCATATTTCTCCCATAAGATTAACAACATTTTAGAAGTATTTATTATGCTCATTGTTGATGGATGTATGGAGGAAAAAGCAGTTTATTCTTGTGGGAGTACACATTGTGGTAAAATTTGAACAATAACTTGAAAATATCTGTTAAAATTATGTCGACCCTCCCTTTGACACATAAATTTCAACTATCTTACAGATATATTAACACATATTGAATGAGTTATACATGAACATATTAATTGCAGTACTGTTTGAAAAATCTAGTAAAGAAGATCATTTTGCACATGTATATGAGGCCAATTAAACAAATGGTGATGGAAAACTGCTCTCATTAAAGCATTAAGTAAGTGTATACATGTATTGATTTAGAATAGTATCCAGGATATACTAATAAGTAAAGAAAGCAAGGCATAGAGTAGTAAGTGTGGTATGATTCTATTTGTGTTTAATAGATGCATCTGTGTCATTGCCAAAGGCTAGGAGTGGAATGAAGAGTGTGATTACAAAGAGATCACATGAGGGAGTTTTCTGGAGTGATGGACTTGTTCTGTATCTCAACTGTTATGTATCCTGATTATGGTAGTCATTATACAAATCTACACCTATGTCAAAATCCACAGAACTGAGAGTTATATCAGTGAGATGCCAGATGTGGAAGCTCTAGATCCTAGTTCCTCCATGGAAACACTAAATAAACAACTAGAAACAAACTAAAATAACCCATAAGAACTCTGAAAATCAGCCAAAGATTCAAAGCAACCAAGCCCAGTGACGAAAAAGCCATGTTTGAAATGGTAGGAAATTTCGTGGTGTTTTTACTCACCCTTGCCTTTTCCCCTCCCTGTCATGATTTGGCACAGTTTGGGGGTGTGGATGGCGTGCAGCCATCGGATCCACCACTTCATTCTGCAAATCAGAGAGAGAACACTGGACTTAATTTGCAATGTTCTAAGCTGTCTACAGGCTGCCTGAAGGATTGATCTCTGTATCACTTTTCTTGAAGCCTGGATTACCAAAAGTGATGTGGACCTCAAACTAGAAAAAGATGTTAGAAGCAGCAGGCACAGCTCATGAAAATTGTAAGGGGACTACAGACTTACAGATACCTAGAAGCGGGAGATTATAGGCTGAGGAATTCAACAAAATAGCTAAGGCTCCAAGAAGTAAAAGTGACACTCTTGAGAAATTAAGCTATTTAAAAATAGCCATGTATACTGAGAAACTGAGGCAAAAAGCATTACACACAAGCCCAGGGAAGACACATATCAGAAAAGGCCTCAGCAGAGGTTAAGCTTTCATACTGGGCTGTTTAGTGAAGGACAGACTCCCTGTCCTTCCCTTTTCCCCTGGACCCTGTCTGCAAAGACTTAAAAGGGTGGCTATTTTTTTTGAATGCTCAATTTTCAACAAAGATCACAAGCATACAAAGAAACAGAAGAACACGGCCCACTCAAAGGATCAAAATAAATCACCAGAATCTCTCCCGGGAGAAACACAGACTTCAGACTTATTAGACAAAGACTTTAAAACAACTGTCTTAAGTACGATCAAAGAGCTAAAGGAAAAACAGACAAAGAACTAAAGGAGATCCAGAAAATAATACATGAACAAAATATAAGTATCATCAAAGAGAGAGCTCAAGGAACTCAAAGTAGAAGTCCAAAGAGGCCCATATTGAGAGACATTGTAATCAAACTGTCAAAAATCAAAGATACAGGGAAAATCTTTAAAGCAGCAAGAGAAAAGCAACTTGTCATGTACAAGGGGTTCTCAATAAGACTTTTAGCAGATTTCTCAGAAGAAAACTTATAGGCCAAAAGGCAGTGGAATAATATCTTTAAAGTGCTGAAAGAAGAAAAAAAACTCTGTCAACTGAGAATTCTGCATCTGGAAAAAATTGTTCTTCAAAAATGAAGGAGAAATTAACACATTCCCAGATAAACAAAAACTGAGGGAATTCTTTACCACCAGACTAACTCTACAAGAAATGCTTAGAGGAATCCCTTTATTTGAAATAAAAGGATGCTTGACAGTAACCGAAAGCCACATGGAAATATACTACTTCAGTAAAGATAAATATATGGACAAATGTGAAAACCTGTATTATTATAACATTAGGTTAAACTCCACTTTTTATTCTTTTACAGGATTTAAAATACAAATACATAAAAGTAATTATGCTTATGTTAATGGATACACAATATATAAAGATGTAACGTGACATCGATAACACAAATAATGTTAAGTGGGCTGGGATGAAATTATAAAGGAGTAAAGTTTTTGTATGCAATTGAAGTTAAGTGGTTAATTTAAAATAGACTCTCATGATCTGGGGATGTTGTTTGTAATCCCCATGGTAACCACAAAGAAAATATCTATAGAATATACACAAAAGGAAATGAGAAGAGAATCAAACTGTGTCACTAACAAAAATTAACTAGGGATTAAGAAAGAAAAAGAGACACAAAAAAACCCTGTAAGACATATAGAAAACAAATAACAAAATGGCAACAGCAAGTCTTGGCTATCAATAATTACTTTAAATGTGACCAGATTAAACTTCCTAATCAAAAGACATAGATTGGCAGAATGGATAAAAAAAGACAGGGCCCTACAACATGCTGTTTACAGGGACTTGCTTTAGATCTCAGGATATCATTAAGCTGAAAGCCAAAGGATAGAAAAAGATATAACATGCACATAGTAACCAAAAGGGAGCAAGGTGGCCATATTAACATCAGACAAACTAAATTTTATGTCAAAAGCTCTTACAAGATACAAAGAAGGATATTATATAATGACAAAGGGATCAATTCACCAAGAAGATGTAACAATTATAAACATATATGCACCAAACATCAGAACTCCTAAATATATAAAGAACACAGTTACAGAATTGAAGGGAAAAATAGACAACTCTACAATCATAGTAGGAGACTTCAATATCTCCCTTTCAATAATGGATAATGCAACCAGAGAGGAGAGCAATAAAGAAATAAAGGACATGAATAATACTGTAGACCAACTGGACCTAACAGGCATATACAGGATGCTTCACACAAAAACAGTAAAGTACACATCCTTCTCAAATGCAGAAGACAAAAATGTCTTTTGAGAAATTGAAACCCTTGTGCACTGTTTGTATGAGTGTAAAATACTGCTGCAGCTATAGAAAATAATATGGTGATTTCTCAAAAAACTAAAAATACTACTACTATAACGTCCAATAATTCCACTTCTTGCATACATCTAAAAGAATTGAAAGGAGGGAATTGAAGAGTTATTAGTACACCCATGTTTATAGCAGGAATACTCACTATCATCAAAAGGTGGAAACAGCCCAAGTGTCCAATACCAGATGAATAGATAAATAAAATATGGTGTATACATTCAATGAAATATTATTCAGCTTTAAGTAGAAAGGAAATTTTGATACACACTTCAACATGGATGAACTTTGAAGACATTATGCTAAGTGAAATAAGTCAGTCACAAAAGGACAAATATTGCATGATTTTACTTATGTGAGTTATACAGAACACTCAAATTCATACAGACAGAAGGTAGAATGGTGGTTATCAGGGACAGGGGGAGAAGAGAATGAGGGTTGTTGTTTAATAGCTAAGGAGTTTCAGTTTAGGAAGATCAAAAATGTTCTGGAGATGGATGGTGGTCATGGTTGTACAATATTGTGAATGTATTCAATGCACATGACCATATACTTAAAAATGGTTAAAATGGTAAATTTTATGTTATATGTATTTTACCGTAATAACTGAAGTAAAAAACAACATAGATACATACAGCAAAAGGAAAAAAAATTCAATTGTACTGCATGATACTTTAAAATAAAAAATAATTATATATATACATTCTTAAAAATATAAAAATAACCATCATTATTGGTTGTATCTTTGGAGTATGAAAATGGGCCTGGAATAGGCTTCGTTATTGTTTCTGTTCATTATTAATCCCTATTTCTTTATTTTTAAACTCGTGAGCTTATTTTACTTCAGAATAAAAAAATACTCATTAAAATATTACTCCCTCACTCAGAAAAAATGCGGTCTATGTCAGCAATGTGTCCTATTTTTATTTGCTTTGTGTTCAAAAGGAGCTCAGTTTGAACTCTATCATGAAAGGCTGCCCTGCAAATGATTCCTTTCCTTGCACTTAGGAAAGCATTTCTTTTCTTCCTTATAAGTTTAGTGTAAAAGTAATTTTTGCCTTGGTAGACGTTTGAGATGTAGAAGATTGGTGTGTGTGCATGTGTGTGTGCATGCATGCACGCTTGCATGCATCTATGGAAGCAAGCAGTTACCGACTAGAAATTGGAATGTTAGAGAGGTCTGCCTGCCACTGACCTTAGTGAGAACACTTCAGAGAGGACAGAACATGGATTGCCACCTCCAGTCTCTTCTGCAGGACTTAAAATAAATCTCCCAGCACCCTTAACTCTTCTCCATGCCTTTGAGCTCTAACCACAGTCTATTCTGCTGCAATCCCAAAGCAGTGTTCTAGACTAAAAAACTCAGACTCAGGCAGAGGTACAGCTGGGAAATGTAGTGGATCTTGGGGTGAGGTTAGCTCCTACTAGATGAAATTTCATGAAAGGCAAATTGATATTGCCATTGCAGAATATATAATAGAAGCTCCCAGAACAATCTGTTTAGGGATGCATTTGTAGCAGAACGTGATAACAGTGTAGCAGTGTATGTTAGAGACGTAAGAAGCATTTGGCTTTCAGCAATATCATTTGAAAGTACTCTTGATTTTCTTGTGCGTGGGCCAGCCAGCCATTGATAGCTTTGCCAAGTTCAATAAGAAACAAAACTGCATCCAGTTAAAAGAAGGGCCTCACGATGGACTGAGATGACAGGACACGCATTCTCTGCTAGGCTTTTGCTATTTCACCTGCTGGACTACTGAATTACTGCTCCCCAATATCTCTATCAAACTAGGTAGATCCAGTTCCTTGGGGAAATACAGGCTACCTGGACAAACCCACTGCTATGGTCTCCATCATTGGGCCACATACCCAGGCAGTGCTGGTGACAGTTGTGACTCCTTAGTCTCCTCTAAGCTTGAATTCCTCCCTCCTTTTCCTCCCCTACTAGGTCTAAAAGTAGCTAGGGTGTGTCGTTAAAGCTTTCTTTTGTTTTACTTGTACTGTGTGAGTCTTTGTTCTCGGTAGTTAGGAGGCGGGAGGAATACCGCTCTCGATATTACCTTTGGAACAAGGAAATTAATCTTTACCCAGTGCAAAATTCAAAGATTAAAAGTTAGCTGCATTATCTCAAAAAGGGAGCATCCTTGGCATTGCTATGCCAAGATAGCAATGCTTGGAAATAGGTATGGTAGACAACTCTGGTTTCTTGTAATTTTGGTCACTTTTGGGGATTGCTTTTCTCCTGGATGTTAACCACCTGACTCCACACCCATTTTAATGCCAGGGGTGGGCTCATGACCCAGCCTGGACAATCATAGTACCCTATTCCTCTGAACACATTGTCGTGATTATAAGTGGCCATTTTTATCAATTTAACAAACATAAATAGTACTTCACATGTGTCAGGCAATGTTGTAAGCATTTTACAAATATCAACTAATTCAATGTTAAAAATAGCAGAAAGTGGAATCTACCCCAACAGTACAGGAGACTCAAACGAAGGGATTACTTATTGAGTTGTGGACAGAGCTAAAAGGACAACTCAGAGATATTAGGTACCTGGAGACCAGCAAGAGCTGGTAGTCTTTGCCACCTCCAGGCCTAAAGAGAAGTGAGAGGAAATAGTGTTAGCAAAGTACAGAGAGAGCTGAGCGATGGAGATGGGCCCCTCTTTGGGAGTCGTATTCCTGCATGGACACAGGCAGTTCCAGGAATGTGGCCTACAGCAGGAAGAAAGCAAAGAAGAAATATCATAATCTCTGTCTTCTCTTGCCCCCTAGTCTTCTCCCAGGCCTCCCAATGGTCAAACCCAAGTGGAAACCAGTTGGCCACTTAGCCAAGGTGATATAGTCCACAGAAGTCAGCTTCCCTGGGCACAAAACTGGGAAGAAAATGGATCTGGGATGGATGGCAAATGAAAAATAACTGGCATACACCTGAAATCATTTTAGGAAGTAAGCAGAGAATAGCAAAATAATAAAGTGAATTTTAATTTTTTATTCTCTGGCTGATTTTACAAACCACCCACTTCCTCCTTGACCCTCATGAACAACTGAAGTCATATACTGTCCATAAATATCTAGGTTCTAGCTGCAAGGATTCAGCAGAGCACTCCAATACCCTAGAAGAGAGCCCAGGCTGCCAGCTGATTGAGCCAAGAGTTGAGATTTTCCACTTCCCTTTGCCAGATAATTCTAGGGTTAATCGCATACCCTCCCTCACACCAACCCAGCCTGTGATACTGACACTTAAGAAACACAGGGCTGTTTATATTTTGGTGGAGAGCTCATACTATCAATTTGCACATTAGTGAGCCCAGCTATTGCTCTCTTCTATCGGGATCTATTGAGTGGCGGCTGGAGAGATATCCACTGCTCCAAAAAAAAAAAAAAAAAATACTTAGCTGTCTGATGAAATGTTTTAAATGCATAGGGTTCACCTTGGGGTTGGCTGCTGTTCAGATTTTATCCATTAATAACACACAGGGCTGCCTCTGTACTCTCCAGGGCTGATAGGAAAAATAGTACTACTTACAGGTCCTTGCTTTGCCTGAGGGAGGATGTTCCAAATGCAGGTTGTGGGTTCCTGTACACACGCGTATGTACGTGTGCACACCTAGTTTACATGCATGCAACAGTGCTTCCTGCAATTTTCTTAAATTAAATGACATATAAGAGGACTTTTCCATTACCAAATATTTTCTTCTGATGGAATAATTTTAAAGAAAGAAGAAGACGTGTGTATCAGTGTGAGTGCTTAAGGTTATGTTTTACTCTGACACACAGAGCTGTATTAGCATCTTCCCTTATTTCAAGTTATTTGACATTGTATTTGGAAATGGAAGGTGAAGAGAAGCCGCGAATCTGTGATCCTTTTTCAGTTTTTTGCCCTACTAGACCTTAAGCTGACATTTGACTCTAAAGGAGGAAAATGAGAATTGCTACAAGAAGCCAATATAAATGTATTACCTTGAGCTGTTGGCTAGCATTTATGTTCTTAAAAAACTGCCCATTTACTCTTTCATCCTTTCTTTGGGACACTTAAAGAAAAAAGATGTTTAAATAAGAGCCACTAACTGATTAGTTTTCTGCCATAGGTCAGTCTTCAGAGGCAGCCTGTAAAGAATTTGGCACCATTTTACTAAGAAAAGATTCTATGTACAATTCCCTGAACACTGATGTTGGAGCAATCTGAATTGTATTGTGTTGTTTTCTCTCTTCCAGTGGAAACCAAATAGCCATTTGCAATGGAGGGTTAAGTATTATTTGAGATGAAGAGTCCTTAATGTATGAAAGCATGTAAAGGATAGGGAATACTTGTATGAAGGGGGGAGATGATCACTGAATTGTTTCTCAAAGAGTTTTGCTCAGCAATTACATTCAAAGCAAGAAAGGGGTGACCTTAGCCCTTGGAAGTGAGAAGTGATTTGCTAATTTTTCCTCATCTCCAAAACTCACCTGCTTCAAGTTGATTTGAAACTTTTCAGTCAAGTCATTCTATACTGAATATTTAGCGAAATTACTCTATTAGTTCCGATCGTGTTCAGGGCTGAAGTTAAGCAAAGGGGTGCCTCACCTTCATCCCTGGAAATGACATTGATCATCACAGGGAAGTTACATCAGACACTAAAGCAATTGTGAACCTTAGATTATCTGTGTTGGATTAAGCATTTTATTTCATATTATCTACCCTAAAAGATTAGTCTCAAGCTGAATTGCCCCGTTTGCCAAGGAAAGTTCCCTGAATTAGCACAAACTAGAAAGAGTTGAGTCTACAGCCAAAATTACTGTTGAGTCAAGGTTTAATAATACTTATTTACTAATTAACTAAACTCTGGAAAGATACTAAAAGACCAGGATGCATTAGAAACTTTTCCACACATATGGCATGTTTATTTTTAGATCTTTCTTGTATGTTTTCCTCATAACTTGCCACGGAAGTGACATTGAATTTCTGGCTTTGACACTAACTGTGTGACCCTGGATAAACCACTTAGCCTTTTTAGGTATCAGGTTTTTTAATCTGGACAGTGAAGATAGTAAACACTTCTCAGTGGTTATGTGAGGATCAAGAGAGCTAAAACATATTTATCCTTTTTTAAAAGCTTTTGGTAAAATGTCATAGAAGAATATGTTTATGGTGTGAAAGAAAATGATCGCGCTAAGAAGGAAATAGACTGAGGGCAAAATTTTATTTCTCCAGCCGGTCTTCTTTCTATTTAATTATTAATTTCTACCATCCAAAAGGTCACTAAAGGCATAACTGCAACAAAAATATCATTAGAACTGTGATATCAGGACAGGAACCAAGTGGTGAAATGATGAAAATTCAACTTAAAGGAAGGCAGAGTCCCGGGGAGCTGAAGACAACGTTGGCAGTTCAGCTACATGTGTCCTCATTATAGTACAAAACTGAAAGAAAATAGGGTCTACGTTGAAATTGCATGCTTAGCATAACGTGAGGAAAGATGATGCCTAACCTTCAAAATCACTGTGATTAAAAATAGAAAAACAAATCCCAGCTTAATCACTTACACGCCCACCACAACCCCATCCCAATGCAAAGCTCCCAAGAGGAGGGCCCACAGTTTTTCAAGAAAAACAGTGGAGAAATACAGAAGATGAAGCTAGAGGAGAAGCTAAATTTGTTCTCAAACTACCCCGGAAAAAGTAAGTTTACCCTAAGTCTAAAAGTTTCCAAGTGGGTCTAAGCATGAAGTATAGGTCAGGGTTTTTGATGTACATCTAAATTAAAGTGGTAGGCCCAATTTAACTAGGCAGGCATAATTTAAAGAGACATGTGTATTTTAAAGGGGCAGTCTTTGAAACGCATAGCTTGTTGGAGAGAAAAAAAGAAAAAAGAGAGAGAGAGGAAGCATTATTTGGCAATGGATAGTGAAGAATAAAGGGAGAAAAAGAGGGAAATTTAAGGTCTTGAAAATCAAAAGAGAACTTTTATGGAGAAGCCTACAACACCCTCACAAAACAAATTAGCAAACAAACATAAAAAAACTGGCCCAAATATCTGGATTTGGGTATATTGGTAGATGAGGATTCTGTTAAACTAGGAATCCTGTGAAAGACTTCAATACCATAAAATTGAACAAATGGAAAGTCAAATCCATATAGAGTCATTGCAGAAAATCAGGGAACAAAATCTCATACATATTAAATGAGGAGCCATCCCTCTGAAAAAAAATACAAAACAGAAGAAATCTGTACGTTAATATTTTCGAGCAGAATTAAATACACCCAAGCAATAAATGTGTGGAAAGTGAAAGTGAGTGAGAAATTTAAAATTAAAACAAAAATGGACCAAACCTAGGAAGAAAAGAAAAGAACCTTGATTCAATTCAGTAAAAAAAAAATTGTAAGAAAAAGGCGAGATTACCTCACAGATGAATAATACATATTGTAAGGTTCCCAAGGAAGAATAGACTCAGATGACAATTTAAGAAGGGTCATTGAAGAAAGATACGAAACAATCAAGAGAATGAAATGAAAGAGTCAGAGAAAAAATAGTGGAAATGGGAGAGAAGCACAGAAAACTAATATTTATTTCATTGGAGTCTCTGAAGAAAAAAAAAACAATGGAACAGAGCTAATATTTAAAACTATAATCCAAGAACATTTTTCAGAAATAGAAAAAGACTCAAAAATTGCTGAAAGGATTCACTCAGTATACGGAAAAATTAAACCAAATTTTCTAAATTAATCCAAGAAAAATCATTTTTATAGTCTTGATATTTGTAGGACCAATTAACTGTATATAATCTTTGCTTCATTGCTTTTTATTTTTTATTTTTTTTTATTTTTTTTATTTTTTAAAGATTTTATTTTTTCCTTTTTCTCCCCAAAGCCCCCCGGTACATAGTTGTGTATTCTTCGTTGTGGGTTCTTCTAGTTGTGGCACGTGGGACACTGCCTCAGCGTGGTCTGATGAGCAGTGCCATGTCCGCGCCCAGGATTCGAACTAACGAAACACTGGGCCGCCTGCTGCGGAGCACGCGAACTTAACCACTCGGCCACGGGGCCAGCCCAATTGCTTTTTATTTTTTAACTGAGAGCTTTTTTGTTTTTTTAATGTTGCTCCTTTATCATCTCACTTTGTATGTTGGCTTAGAAAAGTCTAATATGAATCTAATCTTCTTGCCTATGTTAGTTATTGATATTTTTGCCTGGAATCCTTGAAGAATTTTATCTTTCCCTTTGAAATTTAATAGTTTTATGAGAATATTCTTGGAATTGATTACTTTGGGATTTGATAATCTCACTACTCTAGTGAAAAGATAGATATTAACTGAGATTACACATTTAAAAATAATGACATATTTTAAAAAATACACCACATATCAGAATCTATGGAGTATGTTAAAACATTGATCAAAGGAAATTCACAATACTAAACATCTTCATCAGGAAAATGAAAAAATGAAAATAAATGAAGTAAATTTTCAGCTCAAAAACTAGAAGAAAAACAAAATAAATTTTAAAAATTCAGAAGAAAGGAAGTTAGAAAAGTAAAGTAGAAATCAATGAGATAAAGAATATAAAAACAATAGACAAAATTAACAAATCTAAATTCTGGTTTTTTAGAAAAATCAACAAAATGGAAAAATTGCTAGCTAAATTTATCACAAAAAAGGGAGATATAAAATAAGGTATTGGAAGGGGAAAATAGCTAATGGAACAGAATTTAAAAATTGTAAGAGACTACCTTGCAGATTTCTATACAAATAAGTATGAAAACTTAGATAAAAAGAATAATTTTCTAAGGAAATACACTTGACTGAAATTGACCCCATTGCAAAGAGAAAACTTTAAAAGATCCATTTGCATTGGAGGAGTAGAAAATGCTATTAAGGAAATGTGCCAGAAAAAGCACTAGGCCTTGATAGTTTCATGGGTATTCCTACTATATCTTCAAAGACCAGAGAGCAGCTCTATAAATTACTCCAGAGCATTGAAAAGGAATGGAAACTTCTTAATTTCATGAAGCAAGTACAATGCAGATAATCTAAACCTCATAAAGAAAACTAAGAGGAGGAAAGCTAAGATCAGTATTTCCCACGTATATCAAGGCAAAAATATTACATAAAATATTGTCACACAGAATGCAGTGCTAAATTAAGAAAAGAAGGCTCCATGACCAAGAGAGATTTAGTCTAGGGACCTGGTCAGCTCTCTCTCTCCACACCCTCACCACCAATGATCCTCTCCCTCCTCCTGACTGCATCTCCTGGCTGGTCTCACACCTCACTCTTTTGTCATGAGTCCCTGTTGAGGATCACATGAATTCATTGGTCCTCAAAGGAAAAAACTGGATGTTCAGAGCACTTTGAGTGAGAGCAAGGCTGAAGGAGATTCACCTTGATATTTCACTTTCAGAATGAAAATGAAGATGAAATTCCAAATCGCATTTGGAATGGTTCACTCTGCCAAACTTCAAAAACTTGAGTGTTCTGGAAAGATTGGTTAATACCATAATTTTATATTGTGTATGCGGACTTGAGAATTTGATATAGAGGTTAAAAATGCTTCAGAGCACTCTCTGGCAAAATTCCTATAGCATCATTTGCTCCAGACTCCTCTGTGGAATCCTTCGATCCCTCCTAGCCACCATTTCTCAGAAACAAGTTTTGATGCTCCTTTGGAAAGATGTATCCTAGATCACTTAAACGTAAAATGACTTGTGGTTGGTTAACAGTGAATCCTTCTTTTATGCCATTTTCCCCGTAAGCTTCTTTAGTTCCATCGGCTCAATCACTTAGCACCAACTTTGCGCAGCACGTTAAACTAATTTTAGGCCATCTCCATTTTTGCCCCTTGATTGAATTATTTACAAAACTCTATTTTCTTTGCCCTACCTGTTTGCTTAGATTTCAAAATGGTACTAAATTTTATAATAATACTTATTATATATATATATATTTTTAACAGAAAGATCTCTGTTTTTTAATTCATATTTTTTTCTTTAGTTTTTCTTTTCCTCCCCTGAGAGTATAACATTTGATTAAAAGGCCCAGAGTTTATGATGGGACGATTTCCAGATGAGGAGCAAAAATGCTCCTCTTTATTTATAGCAGGTCTGAAGTGAGAAATTTCTTTGAGAATTTCTTGCCAGGAAAATCTTTGTTTCCCTAAGGATTCCAGTGTGCTTTTTTTCATTCTGACGGTGAGAGCTATGTAAATTACTGTGTCACACATTTTTTCCCTCACTCCTGAGATCAGAGTCTTATTTGATATTTATTTATGGCAAAAATATTAATCCATAGAGAGGGGATATTTCTCTCCTTTCTCTTTATATTTTGCCTCACTTTATTTACATTATTTTATTAAGGTATGTTTTAGTATAAGCTGTCTCATCTCCTTTGGAAAGCCCTAATGAAAAGTATTACCTTTAAATTATATTTAAAATTAAGATACTTAACATTTTAATGTCACTTAGATTTTCCAAAGTATAGGAATATACTTTTTAGTCATAGTCATCTATTCTTCTTTTATATCTGGGACAGTTTTACAGATTTTAAGGCACATGTTTTATAGTTAATATGATGTAGGAAAGCAACATCTTTCTCAGTCATGATCTTACACTTGAAGTAGGAGGAAGACAATGAGGTGAGACTACAGAGGGAATGGGAGCCGAGACCACAGAAGGAGTGGCACTAATGGAATAATTCCCACGTTCTCTTTCAAAACTCCAACAATGTGTTGGAAAGACCTGTTGTGGAGACCCCAGGGTCTTCTTAGACCCCAGGATCTTCTTTTATTGTTGAAGTAGAGTTTTATTCATTTATTGCTGGTGGCAATGTGCTTAGAGTACAACTGAGTCTATAGAGCCACCAAAGCAAGGAGACATGATGCCTGCAGATGTGGCTGCATTGCCTAGAGAGGGACGAAATGGAGCCATCACCTCAAGTGCTCTGGTCAATTTCCTCAGCTGTGATGACCAGACAGAGGCTGGGTGCCAGCACATAGATTCTTTACCTCTTGCCAGGGAGTTTCAAGAAAGAGGCAGGTTCTGTTGCTTTGAAATATTAAAGAGAGCATCTGGAATTCTTGGTAGCATCTACAGAGTCTGGAATGTATAAAAATCAGGGAAAAAATGTAAACATTCTTTGCTGTTGTTCCTAATGTCTTCGTCTCATCTTTATCCTGGGCAATAAACACCTGACTTACTGAATGGGAAGGGCCAGAGATAAAAGGATACAAAGGAGAAAAGTGTCATTGGTTAATGTTTTAAAACTCATCTCATCCCAAAACTATTTGGGGGGAAGATATCAGTAGACATTTTTCTAAGGACCAATCCGTTCTTTCTAATATAAGACTTAAATGATTTTAGTGAGAACAGTCAACACTTTTCCACACATTTGTTTGTTTGTTTTGCTAATTTCTATACAGTTATTTATTTAGCACCTACTTTATCCCTGGCACCGTACTAGATGCTGGGGATGCATAAAAACATAGACAGTCTTTTCACTGTCTGGAAGCTTACTCCCATGGAAGAGTCAGATATTGTACAAAATAATTATGTGTCCATGTGAAAACTATTAAAAGGGAAACATTTTTATATTGTTACAGAATTAAAAATTTTTTATTTTCATTTTTTTTTTGAGGAAGATTAGCCCTGAGCTAACTACTGCCAGTCCACCTCTTTTTGCTAAGGAAACCTGGCCATGAGCTAAGATCCATGTCTATCTTCCCCTACTTTATATGTAGGATGCCTACCACAGCATGGCGTGCCAAGCGGTGCCATGTCCGCACCCGGGATCCAAACCAGCGAACCCCGGGCTGCCGAAGCAGAACATGCGTAATTAACTGCTGCGCCACCGGGCTGGCCCCAGAATTAAAAATTTTTTAAATCTAATGTTATTAAAATTGTTTTCAAATGGCATCTTAATTCTAAATATTGAACCCATTAAAATCAAATGGGAAGATTTTTATTTAAACCTCAGTGTGCCACTTGCATATAAAAAAAAATCACAGGCACATTATGATCCCTCTTTCTCATCAATCAAAACTCGCAAATTCAATGGTATATCTCTGAAGCAAATATTGTTCTATTAGTATAATATATCTTTCAACATAGAAATCATACCTAGACACATGCACACATATATAGGCAGAGTTATACTGTGCCTTAAGTAGCAAACATCCCAGCCTTGTCCCTAACCTGTTTACTTGGGAATTCTAACCCACTAAGGCGAGCTGTCAGAGAGTCAGCTTCATTAGTCTTCTGTGGGCTTCCTGAGAGGAACAGTGAAGAGACAGATTAAAACAGGTAACTGGCCCCTGGCACCAAGGCTTCGAATCAGCAGGGAGACGTGCAATACCCTAAAACCTGGGGAAGGCCTGGCCCTGCCTGTGTGCTCACCCTGAGGTATCTGGGCTCTGTCATGGAATCTTGATGGTCAGAAGGACACTCTGAGTGGATCTCTGAGAGCCTCTGTAAGTATTTTCTCACTGGACTTCTGGTCTAGATTCCCCTAAACTGGTAATGAAGCTCAGGGCCCAACGACCAACAAAATCACACAATGTTACTTTTATTAACTTCTGGCAGCAAAGGAGAATGCACCAGAGAAACCATGGGGTTTCCCAGGAAAAAAGAGTTAAGAAAGCCTTAAAAGATTTGTGGTTGTGGTAGGGGATTCTGAGGAATATTCAAGAAAGCAGGAATCTGTTCTGGATTGGGGGTTGTCAGGAAGCAAAGGCAATTTAGCAACTGGGCATATGGATTTTTATCTAGGAAAAGTAAACCGAGGTGTTATTGCTCAAGAAGCAGCAGAAAGGGGGATGTTTGTCCTTTTCCTCCTGGTGTAATAGGCTTCTTGTGTCTGTGTTGGGACGTGATTACGAAGTGGGCTTGTGTTTGTCCTGCTCCATCATGGTCAAGGAGTGGATGCGTCTGATTGCTAGCATTCTGTGAGATTATTTGTGTTCAGTGGAGAATACCAGTCTAGCTGGCGGTTGCCAATAGCAAACTGTCAGGCGTCTTAATAAGCAACTCAGAGAGAGTGAGCCCAACTAGAAAGCACTGTGACATACAGGATATTAAAGAGAATGAGCAAGGCCATTCTCATTCGTTTGGTAGTCTTGTGTTCGAATTAGCACTAGTGGGGAGCCTGTCCTCAATTACTCTGGTGGATATACAACTAATAGCGCGTTGGCAGTACCTCATTCAGCCATTCATTCTTTCCTTCAAATATTTATTGTCAACCAGACAGATGGAATTTGTGATGTCAAGGCCATACTCCTCAGTGGTGATGACAAACAAGAGCAATGGTTGCAGATCGAGACTACAAAGTCAGAGACGAGAGAGAGGGTATAAGAGCAGGCAAAAGGAATGTGTCAGCCACTCATAAGCATGGACTTAGGCTACCTATGACTCTATCATGTGGGAGCTCGAAGCCCAGTATGGTCTTATGGATGTTATGGTTATACACTTTGCCTTCAAAGTTGGGAAGGCCCGGGCTGTAGTCTTGGTTGATTGGTCGAAAACAACTCATGGTATTGGGTTTAGAGAGCTTTGGAGAAACTGGAATGGGCTTGGAGGAAAGATGAACGATGTGGCATGGTATCTCTCAGCAAACAGGCCAGATAAAGACAGAAACCCAAAAACTGAACAGCGTGAGAAAGACTATGAAAAAGACAAACCCCTCTCTCTCTGCTAATCTTCACTCACATTTGATGACTCTGCATATTCACAGAAAATGATAGCTAGTTTAATAACTGTTTTCGTTAGAAAAAAAATATTAACATTTTATGGGACAAAAGAATCCTGAATCAGCTCATTGCACCATCGTGATGACTTGAGCCAAGCAGGTATTGACAAATTCAGAATGGCCATAACCATGTCTTCATTAGCTCTGCTTAGTGTTTAGAATGTCTCTCAAGTGTTCTTTTTCTAAAAAAATAAAAACTTCAATTTCTTCAGCAGGAAAGTAATTGTGAAGTTTTTAAGTAAATGAAACGGGCTCTCTTTGCATTGAAATGTAAAGTTCCCATTTCCTCTCTTTAAATGTTTAAAGGATTTTTTGTCAGTTTCAGCATGAAGAAACATTAAAATTCAACTCAGCTGAAACCCATAGTGGATAAAAAAAAAAAAGATGTTAAATATCAGCAAATGGATCTGATAATCTGCAGAGTATTTCTGCTGTCAAAGAAGGACCGTGGGATAAAAAACACATGTTCCGCATTTGACATCCCTTGGCATCTTGTAAATAGCCTGCACGAATCCATACCTTAAAACTGCCAACACCAGCAAAATTGTGCCCAAGTTTCTAGTAAGTTAAGCAAGCAAAGCAGAGAGAGGAAATGTGGCTAGATTGCATATAAAAACCCAAGGACCCCGAAAACTGACCTCAAACTCATTTTAGCAAAAGATATTCTCTGCACTTTTGCAGAACTGTCCGTTTATTTATAAATCAAAGTGTATTTCATGGTATGTATGTATGTATGAGTAAATAGGAATATGGAGAATAAACACGATAGGTGGGGCCAGGGGAGGGTGATGGGGTAAGTGGGAAGAAGTTTCCAATGTGAGAAAAAAAACCCTATTGAATAATACAAAATAGACTTTTCTCATTATTAAAGGTTTCTGCCTCAAGAGAATATTGAAGTAATCCTTTGGTCTGAATTTGTAATATTCTTAACACCACCTTTCTCAATGGGGAAAATAATGCATTCATCAGCGTGTTTTCAGATTCAAAACTCAAAAAGGCGAGCTTCCCCTGGATTGAGAAGTGCTTTCTCCCTTTCAGTGCAAATTGCTAACAAGGAGCCCCCAGAGACTCAGAGAAGGCCCAGAATGCATCCTGCTCCCTCAAGCTTTGGGTGACTATCACCATGGATCTACTTGATTGTTTTCCCCCAAAACTCAACGTTTCGGAAAGTTTGTTCCATCAACCATTTCTATTAAGTAATAGTTTACTCTTTTTCCTAAACTATTAATCAGCAATATTGGCCATTAGAGCTTCTTCTTAGCGTATTATATGCTGGCATTACCTACAATGAGTAGTTATTCCCATCAAAAAACAAAAGAAGTCATCTTTTTTTGCTCTCTGAAATTTTATTAAGATAAAGGTTCATCTTGATACATGAAAAAATGACAATGGCATTTGTTGAGAATACATTGTACAATAGATGATTTATAAACATTATTTTAAGTAATTCTACAACAAATCTACAGGTTAGGAATCAGAGAAGATTGAAGTCTGTAAAGTTGTCCAGATCTCACATAGCCAGGGAGGGGCAGAGCTGAATTTTGAACACTGATCTGCAGGATGCTAAAACCCCTGTTTTATTCCACCACTCTCCGATGCTTTTTTGACAAATAGCTTGAGTGCCCATATTTCATGAGCCATAAAGTTTCTGGGGACTTCAGCTCAGACACATCTGCTTATCTATCCCTTCTTTGATCCTTCTGTACTCTGACACAAACACACATAGACATATTCCACTACCATTTCTGGTAAATGCAAATAAACATGCAGTGTTCAAAAATAAAATTATAATAAAGCCACTTTGCAACTTGCACTTTTTGTTAATACATATAGATCAACCTTCTGAATGGCTATTTATTATGACACTGTATTATGATTTATTAAATATTTCCCTATTGATGAACATTTAGATTATTTTCCATTTTCTTTTTGCTATCACAATTCTGCAATAAATATAAAAATTTATTTTTTGGTTCCTTTTCACAAAAATTTTCTGATTCCTAGCATTCAGAATTCTTGGCACCTGGACCTGCATTGCTTAAGATTTGGACAACATTGCTAAAAGGCCTTTCAAAAAGGCACAATAATTTATATTCCCACCAACATCATTGGGAACATCCTGTTTCCTAGTCCACCGGACAACCTTGGTATTATCAAACTTTTTACCAACATCATAGGAAAAAAATATTATGCTTTCATTGTGTTTCTGACTTTTTTATGTTTAGTGCTATTTCATAGATTTTTTTGACTACTTACAGATTTTTGAGAATTGTCTGTTCACATCCTTTATTCATTTTCTTTTCTTATTGATTTGTAGGAAATAATGATATAATATGGATACTAATGCTTTGTTAATATCTTTGTCTTTAAACTGTTTGCCTTTTGCTACATAAGTAGATCAAAAAATGTATAGTCAAACTATGAGTGATGCTATTCTAAGCCTTGGCCTATGAGATGTGTTCTATTATTTTCCATGTTGTGTGGATGAGGAAATTGAACCACACGGAAACACCCAGTCAGCAAGCTGCCAGGATAGGAGCTCAAGCAGCCTGATGCCAGGACTGCTAGAACATACAGAAGTTCTGTTGATTTTCCCCCTTAATGACTTCTGAGTTGAAGACCTATTTCAAAGATAGTTAGTAGAATTATTCAATTCTAATCTTCCCAGAATAAGAGAGAAGGCTTTGAAGTGCTTCTTATTTACCACCAAAGAATAGTGTTAGACATTGTAGGCTTATTGCCTTTGACTATAGATCTGGTTTGGCCTTCTTATGACAATGACTACAGAACGAAAGCAAGCATGCATGAGCCAGTCACAGGACATCTTGAGAGCATAAACTTATTATGAGAACAATTAGCAACATATTCAAAAGACAGACATACATAACCACCCCCCACACACAGTTACACAGTCTCCTATAAAAAGTCAGCAAGGGTGAACGTGGCCAGGTGGAAACACGAAGCAAGCTGAAATCTCCAGAGCGGAAGCCTCAGGCTGCTGTAGAAGATCAGCTGAGGTTGCTCTAAACTGAGATGGGATTTGGCTGTCTCGCGAGGACTGCAGAGTTGACAGGTGTGTTTAAGCAGCTTTGCCTGCCCTGGGAACACTTGCTTAAGAGCACCAGAGTGAACTCCCTGAGTTGTATCCTGGTTGTCCCTTGAGCTGCCTGACCCCATCCACCGTTGGCATCTTCCTCTGATCTCTGAGGACCAGTAAACTGTCTGCTCAGGCAGCAGCCTCTTACACTTACATCCTCCCCTCTGCCTTTCTGATTTGAGGTTCATCCTATCTTTTCCAATCACTTTCCCAGCACGTCCTAGCCATGTCTTTCCCCTTTGTTTTGACCATGTCCCCAAGTACAGCTCAGAGAGACCTGCCAGCCTGAGCCCCCAACCTGCGCCCTGGGTAGTGTTCCTACCTCATTTTTCACAGGACTCTGACTCCTTCCTCCCTTCTGAGTCTCTCTTTGGGGATCTCCCCTCAGAATCATGGGGTCTAAGTCCTTTTCTTGCTCCCTAATTGCATCGAAGTTTCTGCTCAGCAGCAAACAGTGGCTTGCTTTCTCCAGTGACACCTGGTGCCCCAAATATTTCCCAATTTTGTGTGATTTCATTAAAACATAACTATCTGCTGTACCTAACCAGCTGATCTGCACAGACATGATAATTGGAGACAATGGCTCAACCCTGTCCTGCCCTCCAAAGAAATGAATATGGATTCCACAGGACCTTTCATCAGATAATGCCTTAACCCCCAAATGACTCAAATGATGAGAACTGAAACTTCCACTCCAGGTGGGCCTTTCAAATGTTCATTAAGTTCCCCTGGCTAGGTGGGCCACCCCCTCTGACCCTGCATGAGGCTAGGTCTAAAACTAATATTTATGTAGGTCAGAGATTTTTTTTTTTACTCCTTCTCCCATTTCACAAATGAGAACTGCTCTTCTTTTTTGTGCTCAGCATGCCTAAGCCAGAAAAATGTCCATAATTCTCTGCTCTGCATAGCTTGTTACACAACTCCTCAACATGAAATTTGATATGTGAAAATTGGTTCTTTTAAATTTTTATTTGTATTTTTTTGGCAGGCTTTGGGAAAGGCCTGTTTTCTGGCACTGAAAGTAGCCAGTCTTGGCGTGAACAGCCCCCGACAATTTCCAGCATATGGTAAGAGAAGACGCTTCTGCCCACCCATCAGGTAAGTGCCATCTTTCTGACTGGAGCAGTGATAGATGTCGTGCTTGGAGAGCAATGACTGCTGGGAAAGGTGCCAGGCAGCCAACTGGCCAATACTACTGAGCAGGTCAGAATGTACCAGGTCTCCGAGCGAGGCAGACCTGCTCCTTCCCAACAACACCGAGGCCATACGCTGGAAGAACATACACAGACAAGTCCTGATTTGGCTGCAGAACTGAATATTATTATTTGTTTCGCTAATACAGCTGTAGAGTTTTCAACGAGAATGGTAGTATTTCAGGTTCAATATACACGGAGAGAGCGTTGCTTCAGCTTTTAGGCAAGAACCCCATGAATCAGCCCTCTCATGGATGAAATGGACTTAGTCATCTCAAAGAGGTGGGACCTAACAATCAAAGTTTCTGCTACCCAGTTTATCAAAGCATTTTACTTTCAGCACTAACTGTCAATGTCAGTCATGTGGCCATTTTGATCCTTCTGGAAACCACTTTGTTGTTTCATCAAAAATATATATATATGGTCAATGCAGAAAAGTGAAATGATCCAAAACGACAAAGAACGTAAGGATTATTGAAATACCACTACCAAGAGATAATCATAGGTAATGCTTTGAAAAATAGTCCTACAGAAATCTTTCTATTCACGTATAGGATATTTTATGAATGAACTCACACCGTGCATGCTAGCTCATTCAATAGTATATCAGGAATATTATTTTTTAAATGTGGCATCAGAGACCATTGCATATGTGTACAAATACTTACTTAAGCAGTCCTCTAGAGGAGACATTTAGGTTGTTTCCAATTTTCTAATATTATGGCAATGCATCTGGGAATGTCTTTTTGTGCTTATGCAATTATTACTTTAGGAAAAATTCCTAGAAACTTTGAGTTGCTGAGTTCTGTGCAGTCAATGGATTATTGAGTCGATGGTAGGAACATCCTGCCCTTTGATGTATATTGCTAAACTTTCCAAAATAAATACTTTATTAACTTATATATTCTTAATGACATTGAGTTTTATAAAATGTTGTAATATTTATAAATTAATTTTTATTTGCAATCTGGGGAAAGATAGCAGCTGGTAGTTTTCGAGTATATGGAATAAAAGTGCATTCTAAGGAGATGGGTTAGGAGCTCTTTGGAGGATATTGGTGGGGCCATTGATAAGAAGCTGGAAGAAATCTCTGCTGAAATTTTCAGGAAATAAAAATACAAAGTCTTCAGGATCAACAACCTCAACCAGGGCTCATATGACCCACGATCTCGTTGTTTTGTCTTGTTAGCATTCTCTCCCACTCTCTCTAAGACCCATCTCATCTTCTTCTCTCTCCTCAGACCTCCCATTCTTGCCTTTCCCTCCTCCATTTCTTCAGTGGATGGCTTCTCTTAAAACTTTATCAAGACAAAATAGAGGCCATTAGAAGGAACTTTTTCTTTACCAACAAATTTACAGATGTGAATAGTGGTAAGTTTGTATGTCTTATATGTCTTTTTCTTCTTTAATTGCATTGACTAGGATGTCTACAGCAATTGCAATTCATATAAGTCAGAATGCATAGATGTTAATTGGGATGGTTTTAATTCTCACCCAAGCATAATGCTTGCTTTAGGTTTCTGGTTGGTATCCTAGCTCAGGGGTTTCCCCCGGGGACAATGTTGCCACTCCTCCACCCTGGAGACATTTGGAAAAAGATGTGGAGAGGGTTGCTATGGGAATCTAGTGGGTACAAGGCATTCTAAAATGCACAGTACAAACTCTCCATAAACAAGTATCTGGCCCAGAATGTCAACAGCGCCAAGGTTGAGAAACCCTGCCCTAGCTCACGGTACAGCTCAGTCTTTAGGGGAGTGGCCTTGGGAGACAGATGGGCTGGGTTTGAACCCTGGCTCTACCACTTAAAAAAAAGGGGATTTGACCAAATGAAGTTAACATTTCAATAAAGCCTGAATTGTGTGCACATGGTCCGTCATCGCTTTTGGAGATCCTGACACTTATTAATGACAGCATCATTAGAAAATAGCACATGTAAAATAAGTAATAATTAAGATGGAATCATTTGTTGTCTGTCTTGCTGCACCTTGGGAAATGCTTTTGGAAGGAGTCTGGAATGAGTTTGTTCCATAGGCAAAAAATAAAGTCAAGAGGAAAGAATTTGAGTCAGGCATGAAATAGTTACATGGAACCTGAGTGGTGAGCTTCCAGGTGCACGCTGCCTGCATTCTTTTCTCCTCTTGACTTCGTCAAAGCCAATGTAGATAATTTAATCCTGTGGTTCCACATTGTTGTTGTCACACTTCTATCTGTTAGCAATGTTGCTTGATGGTACACCAAAAAGACGAAAAGAAGAATCTCATTTTCCTGTTGGCCGAGTTGAATGGGCTTCAGTTAAGAGTAAGTACACCAGTTTGCCGCATATCTTTCTCAACCTGCGCTTAATATAACCCAAGGGGGATAGACTGATCCCTCCTGGAAGACGAGCGAAGAAGAGTGCCATCAGCATCTTTCATATTGCTTCCTGTTCTTTCATTTTCCTCACATCCTTTGAGCCGTGTTCTGGAAGAGTTCCTTTGGTTTTCTGCCTACTGAAAATTGCTCTTCAGCTGCGTCCGGTCTGTTTATCCCATCCATTAAACTTCTCATCTATTAGGTTTAATTTCTTTATTTTGACTATCATACTTATTCTTTCAAGATCTTTAACTAAAAATAACTATATAAATACAAATATATGATACATAATATATATAATAAATATATGATATATACAGTTATATAATTATATATAACATATATTTTAAAAGTTATATATAATTAAAGATCTTGAAATATATATATATCCTATTCTTATTTACATTATGTGATACTGTCTCTTCTCTCTCTACAGATATTATCTTTGAATCTGCATCCATATAGTGGAGGCATGAATATGTGTGTGTTTTGTATACATATCCTGCACTCTTGGCTTTCATCATCTCCTCCCTTGATTATTTCAATAGTTAACCTCCTATTCTGATTTCCTTTTCTGTCTTTGTCAACCTCCAATATCCAAAGGGTGGCCAGAGTGATTTTGTAAAATATAAATGGGATCACGTCATCTAACTACTTTGCATGTGTTAGTGGGTTCTTGCTGCACCTGAGACAAAACCTTGTTCCTTGCTGGAGGGGACCAACAATTTCACCGGCCTTTGACCCTCTCTGAGCTCTCCAGCCACAGTGACTTTTCCTCCGCTTTTCAAATTCCCTGAGCTCTTTTTCACTTCAAGGATTTTAAGTATTCTCTTCACTTCCTTACCCATTCTTAGCCTAGCTGCCTCCTCTTTCCTCTTCATGCCTAAGGTTTAACTGTCCCTTCTTCAGAGGAAAATTCCTTGAATCTATGCTTTAAGCCATTCTCTCATTACGATATTAATAACACTCTCTGTTTTTCCTGCTTACAATTTACAGTAAATGGAAAAAATCATACATGCTGAGTGATGATATTTAACGTCTGTCTTGTCCTTGCAGGTGGCTCCACTAGAGTGGGACTGTGCCACCCAGGAGCACGGCTTTATCTTAGCACCTAGCTCAACCTGGCCCCGCAAATGCTATGAGGAAGTCTGTGACAATTGTATCAATAAACAAATGGTCACATTGATGATTCCGTGCCAGAGTATGGTTGCGGCACTTGTTCAGTCTCCCTGGAAATGCATTCCTGGCTCCTCTCCTTTCCTGATATTGCAGATTGGCATTTTTATACTGTGTAGAGTATGTCTGCCTGCATTTTGCTACCAAAACCAATCAAATTAATAAAGAAGACTTCACTTTTGCTCTTTGCCATCTTTAGATGAGGGATCATTTCAGGAAACTCCAATATGACAACATACGACACTGCAGCTTTTGTCTGCAGGAGGCAGCATGCACGGGGAACTGGAACGCAAGCTGTCCCCAGGTACCAACACTTACTGCCGCCTTGGGGGACCTCAGTTAGCAGGAAAAACGAGTCTGTTCTTGATGGCCCCTTCCAAGCCTGGCCTTTCTGCAGATCTCATCAGCAGAGGCACCAATTAGTGCTCATTAGAAAGGTGTTTGGGGTTTTTAATTTATTTCGTTTTCCTGATGTGGATACCAGGCCTGGAAAGAGTGGACTGAAAAAGCAATGTGTTTTAGGAAAGGACACATTGCTGGGGAGACAGCTGTTTTCCAGACATCCCAGAGAGAGGCTACTGTGGGCCTTAATGAGGCCTGGAGCAGGCAGACCCTCTCCACAAAGGAAGTGGCTGTGAGCTGGGGGGCTGCAAACTGCCTTTGTATCTGGAAGTCCTGGCATACTCCAGCTATGCAGGTCATCCTACCACAGAGCACTGTCACTTCCCAGGGACTCCAGGTTTCACCATAGCCAGTGGTAAGAAACAGTTGTTGCGATGTTGTAAAGCTGGGATAGTTACAAATTTTTAAATTACTTATCCTTTTCGGATACTGTAGGATGAGATGGTTGGAGTGTTTCCCGAGCTGGGTCCCATCAGCCTTATGGGTCTTGTGGGAAAGTAGGTGAGAAGCACTGTTCTGGAACAACGAGCAATTGTACTTTCTTTAATGCATATCTGCCCCCTGCTTCTTCCATCTACCGTCTTTTGCAGAATAAGTCCCTCTTATTGTATAATTTCTATTTTGCCTGAAATAGCGCTATGTGGATATGGATTAAAAACTGAGGATATCCAGGAGCGCAGAGTTTAGAGTCAGAATATGTGGGTTCCAGTCCTAACCATTCAATTCCCAGCTGAGTGATCTTGAGCTGATCATTGACCACTGTGAGCCTAAGTTTCCCTAACAGCAGAGGAGAGATAATAGTACCCACCCTGCTGACACCACGTGGCTGTTGTGCCTACTAGCAGGGTGCTATAGACTAAAAATTTACATCCTTCCCCAAATTCGTATGTTAAAATCCTAACCCCCAGTGTGATGGTATTAGGAGGTGGGGCCTTTGGAAAGTGATTAGGTCATGAGGGCTGAGCACTCATGAATGGGATTAATGCCCTTTTAAAAGACAGTTCACAGAACTCCCTTGCCCCTTCCTCCAGGTGAGGACACAGCAAGACAGCTGTCTATGAACCAAGAGCTCTCACCAAATACTGAATCTGCTGCTGCCTTGATCTTGGACTTCCCAGCCTCCAGAACCATGAGACATAAATTTCTGCTGTTTATAAAACATCCAGTCTATGGTATTTTTATTACATTGGCCCAAACAGACTAAGACAGAGGATATTATATGTGACATTTCTCTATAAATCTAAGGAAACCACAGATATAGGGCTTCCTACAAGAATGGTCAGTTACTTTACCACTGAAAGCTTTATTTACAAAGACCAGTGGCTGAATGAAGCCAGCATGACCCTGATACCAAAGTAGTACAAAAAAAGGGAAAAACACAAACGAATATCCTTCATGAATACAGATGCAAAAAAACTTAATGAAATGTTAGCAAATATACATACCCTCGAGAGACGTTATACCGGTTTACCCTGAAGTGTAAGTGACTGATGGCTAATTATGACTTTCAGTGGCAGTCGAGGGAGCCCCATGAACCCAGAAGAGAGGTCCCGAGTGGCAGCCACAGAGAAGAAGAGAGAGAAGTACCAGCTATGGGAAAATAGCCCCAGGAAAGAAAATCTAGCTACAGAACATGGACCAACTCATGGGTAGTTTTGCCTCTGAAAGGTCTTGATGTTAATTATTTAATCATTCAACTTGGAATTATTATCTACATTTGAATTGCTGTATTTCTTCATTTATTCACTCATTCACTGGCAAGTTTTATTAACTGGTTTTTATATCCGTGGCACTGTAGTAGATGATGTAGGAGATCCAGAAATACATAAATCAACCTTCTGACTTCAAGGAGTTTGTTAGCTAACAGGGAAGAAAAGAGAAATTAGAAAAATAAGCGTAATCCACCAGGACAGCGAGATAGAGAGGAACACCCTTTACATCATGGATTTCAGAGGAAGGGGCTTCCAAACTCTGCTTGAAGGTAGCTCTGGTTTGGTAAGTGGGGATGAACACTTAAGGGTTTTCCAAGGAGAGGAAATAGCATGAGTAAGAGCTTAGCGATCTGGTTTTCAAAGGGCCTTCAATTAGACATTTTCCTTCTCTGCTCAACAAGTCTTCTCAACTCATCGGAGAAAACCTGCCTTCCAGCTGGTTCTGAGGATCTTCTTCTTCTCCAGGAGCAGCCCGGACTGCATCCAAAGGGCAGCTCCTCTGGCCTGTGCTTCTGAAAGCAAGATTGTCCCCCTGCTTCTCTCTTTTGCTAGTGAAGGGTAAGAAGGCCAGATGTTTTCACTTCGGAGACTCCAATAGCCACCATACGCTCAGCACTTGGAAGGTAACAAATTTGCTGTGTCACAATTGATAATCAACTCCAGTAAAAGAATGTCCAAATCAATTGAGCTTTAGCAAGGGCAAACCAGCTGGACACAGACGGGCTCCCAGCTAGAGCTGGCTGGGCTTGATAAATTTGCCCTTATTATGGCTATTGATGTTTGAATTTCTTCAGGGATGTTGTTACATGGGTGCCTGGTGGTGACAGAGGTACGGCGACCTCCTTCGATCCTTAATCTACACCTGTTAGTTGGCTCCCTGGTTGTCTCTGGGTATACTCAGGCTTAAAGGTTAACAAAAGAAAAACAGGCCAAGTTTACGCGACGGCAGCAGCGGATCAATGCAAGTAAATAACCTTCTCTGTCTTATTTCCCCAAGCATTATTGATCCAAGTTCTTTGTTCTTTGTCATGTTTCTGTCTTCTTTTCCCAGGGGACACTCAACGATCAGCTCGTATTGGACATGTTAACTGGCACATTATGACAGCTACCATTTTGTCACTCAATGTGGTGATGTATATATATATACGTGTGTGTGTGTGTGTGTGTGTGTATATATATAATTTTACTTTGGTGTTTTCTAAGCTGTAGACTGACAAGTGAATCTCTGACATAAACTTTCTTTGCTCCAATTTCTTTTCTTTTCCTTCTGTAGCAAGCAGGTGAATTCTGCAAACCTTTATCACATTAATAGTTTTATTTATTTGTTTTAAATACCGATCAAAATGGATAACGATCTGACAGTTTAAAAATAAAGTCACTAATCTGCTGAAGCTTAGGGCATATTCCAGGTTAGTTGAGCATGCTGATGTCTGGTCTGACCCCCAGGGCTTATGTTTCTTTAGAAATTGGGTTGTTTTCTTTCACTTCCCTGGTAGTTTTTAAAGGCTGCTTGTCATCTTGCCTTTATCATCTCCATGGAACAGTATAGGATGTTACAGTGATAGCTCTGGCCATCCTGAGCTCCATCTTTTCTCCAGTAGGATTCTGCTGATGCGCCAAAAAGGTTTATGCTCAAAAAGATGAGTGTTAATTTGAACATGTCTAGTTTTCTTACCAAATTCATTGGTTTCTATCCATATATATATATGTAAACACATACATATATATATGTATGGCCAAGTGAGTGATAAAACCATGACAGTCAGTGTGGTACCCCTTTCTGTGAATCTCCCAGTTGGGATGTGTGGTTTAATTCTGAAAAAAATACTTGAAAGAAGATAAGAGTAATATAAGACATTTTCATGCTTGGTATCGTGGGAGGTAAGACCATTACCTTTAAGCTAAAAACTAATTTGAATGGGAAAAAAAATAGAACCCTGTGTCTGTAATTGTTGCCTTCGAACTGAATATGTATTAGGTCAAACAATATAAAGCCAATACCAGTTATTTTGCAAAGGAAAAAGTAGTCTGTTAACAACTAGATGTTGCCAATAATTTCTCTGTAGACAACTTTTTATAAATTAAGCCAATACTGATGGTCTAATGTGGTGAAATAGACTGTGATTATCCAAAATCTTTAGGGTCAAATGGCATAAAATCTTGTTTCTTAAATTTTTTGACCAAACGAACTTCACTTGCCCAGAGATGGATGTAAATTGTGTGCTTCTCTCTTTCATTTGCCAATCATTTAAATACCCCATGTATATAATTAATACCATTGTAAACTCCTTTGTCTCCCAGGTCCCAATTTAGTATTCTGTTTAATCCACTGAAAAGTCACCTTTTAAGCGATATGTTGATGCGATATGAAAGCTTATTTCTATCATTTCTCCACATGCAGAAATCACTGCAGGCGTTGTTGGAGAATGTAAAATGGGTTATCATTAATGTTTGGAGCTTTTTATCCCTGGTGTGCTTTGCAAACTAATTAATGAATCCTCGTATGACACCCACACCAAATAGAGTTGTTAATGTTCTATTCAACAGATAAAACTCTTGGCTTTTGGCCACTTACTTAACCTACCTCACTATTTCAGAAACAGTTAGCTGGATAGGTAATAGCCCCAGGACTCTTGCTTCTATGTGGTACTATGGGATACTGGGATACTATGGTACACTGGGATACTATGGGATTCATACTCTCTGAAATGACAAATGTGTACTCTTGTTGGATATGCTCTTTTTAGAGCATCCCCTCTTGTCTTTTTTTGTCTTTAAGTTGTATCATCTCTCTGTTTCATATAACCATTGCACCAAAACATCACTAAGGACATTTTGTTTGCATATGCTATTCCAGACATTATACCACATATTCTAGAAATGATTTTGGAATTAGCCTTTATTTTTAAGATTTTTCCAACCATTGGCCCTCCCCAAAGGTCAGTGCAGTTTTAAGAAAACATGGTCAAACTTGGAACAGAAATAAAAATGAAGTCAACTGAAAGTATTTCAACCTTTGGATTGCAGCCAAACAGCATCTTTTTTTCTATTCCCCCAAGCTGTTGTTGGAAGTTAAAGGAGACAAAAAGACTATTTTCAAAGCTTTAAAGTATTTGGTTTTATAGGAAGAGTCTGTTTGGGAATTGTTTATCCTCCCAAATGAGAATTTTGTCAGTACTTGCCATGCTCCGAAAGAACCAAAAATTTTCCAGAATGGTATTCGAAGACATCTTTAGTGTAGAGAATGAAAACATAATCATTACCATTTTTACAGTTACTACAAGGCTTCTATTTATTTATTTTCTATCCCTTTCAAGGTATACCTTTCTTATAGGAGTTTCAGTGTTCAAATAAACCTTATAAAGTGTTTAGATATGCCCAGATAAGACACAGATCCATAGAAGCTTTGCTTTGGGATCATACCAGTGTCAGATTATAGAACCTTATATAGTATCACCTCACTTACACAGAGAAATTGGAATATTTTCAATGAATAAAATTTTTAATTTCTCCAAGATATCTCAGTACATTTCTTATATATTTACATATGCTGCAATAGGATATGCTTGCTAAATAAATCTTTCCAACACATCCAACACAGGTAGGCACCTCTGGGTTTTTTGTACCACTTTTCCCATGGAAGTTTTCCCTGAGGAATCCTACAAAGACAAGATGTTCTACTGTCTGCACGAAGAGCACATACAACTATTCTAACTGTGCTCCCATAGAAAGAGAGGCTACAAAAACCAGAGACTTTGTTTAGAGCCACGTAAACACGGCACCATAATTCATCTGCAAAAGATGAGTTATTAGATGCTAATTATCTTGAACATTCTCATTGAGCATGACCTAATTATCAATGTACATCATTTAATGCCCTTCTTTTCTGCACATTAAAGATCACTATGAGCCTACTTACTTGTTTGTTTATATCAAGCAATATCTCTAAAATGATTGTGAACTTCTTGACAACCGAGTCTGTGTCTTGACCAGTTTTGTAACCCCAGTGTCTAGCCATGTCTGCACAAAGAAGATATTTCATAAAAAATGCGTATGAAGACTGATAATCATAGCCATGACTATGAAATTATTATACTGCTTTACCACTTGTTGACAGTTATTACCAACGGTGTTTGGAACATTAGGAATATGCTAGGCCATTGAGCTATGTTAGAAAAAGCCTAGCGTCACACACATGAGGGTTTAGGGCAGCCCCAAGCATGAGTGAAGCATAGGGCAGCTCTGTAAGGTCAATGCTAAAATTTGCCTCCCTCCCTAGAGGGATTTCAGATTGTGCATGCCCGCGACTGAAACCTAACTCTCAGTTCTACTTCAAGTTGCAGGAGACTTCCTAGACTGCTTTGGTGTGGACCTCCAAATTTGAGTTCTGTGACCAATGAACAAGCTTCCAAGTCTTTGATAGAAAAAGCAGAAGAGGAAACAATTATTCTCTAGGATATATACTTGAGTTAGTTCTGAACTAATACCAAGGAATAATTGGTCCACACGAGCTTGTGGAAAGGCCATGTGATATAGCGTAGTGGTTGTCAATCTTCAGCATACAACAAATAACCCAGGAATCTTTTAAAAATGAAGAGCCTAAGTCAGTAGATCTGAGGCTGGGCTTGAGATTCTGTATTTCTAACAAGCTCTCAGATGATGTCAATGCTGGTTGTCCAAGAATACACTTTGAATAGCAAGGTATAGCATAAGCCAGGGATAAACCTAGCTATGCTACTTACCAGAAATGGAATTCTGTACAAATTTAAAACATTCCAGCGTCTCAATTTTCTTAATTGTCACATGGCAATAGTAATCCTTATCCCACGGATTTAGGTTTAGAATTCAATGAGATGTGGCAGAGAGGAGGCCGTCTAGTTCTAGTCTCCCTCTTTTTTGAGGGTTAAAAATGTTTCTTGGGGACTCAACAAATTTCTGAACATTTTTGTAACCTCTCTGATTTTAAGTATTCATGTCTGTAAAATGAAGATCATACTCCATTTTCCGAAGAAGTAAGATCACAAGTGGAAGTCTTTAACTATTCCTACTGCAGAATAGTTGCAAAATAAATATTTTCTCTCCTCCTCTGCATGAGCATAACTTAATAAAACCAGTACATACCCGGACCACTTCATGGTAAAACAACTGTTGGAACACTGTCTCTCATTTTGCACGTAGAAAACTTAGGCCTCCTAAATGCCTGTGCATCATTCCAAAAGTAAAATTAATTGGGAAATGTCTTTGTACACTTCCAATACATTTCCTTTTAGAGGAGTTGCCATTGAAAGGAATAAACGACTTTGCCCCATTTTATCTTGCATTTTGCTTTGCATGGGAAATGGACATACTTAAGTAAAATTGAAGGCATTTATTATTATTCTGTTTCACGTAGCTTGATTTAAACATTGTCCCACTACTCAGGACTTACACAGCAAATATAACCAGTCAGAATAAGTTAGCTAGTGCTGCAGTAACAAATAACCCCCAAATACCCATGGTTTAAAGAATATCAAGGTTTTATTTTTCACTTTTATGCTACATGCTCATTTTAGGTCAGAATGGTGGAGTGAAGGGACTGTCTTTATCATAGTCGTGTGGGAATGCTGGCTGTTGGAGCAGACACCATCTTGACTGTTGCAGTTGCCATTGCAAAGTGAAAGACAGCACTTGGTAATTAGATGCTGTAGCACATATAATTTCCTTTCATAGCTCACTGAGGGTAACTGGATACGTGGTCTCATCCAACCAACTCAGTGAGCAAGAACTATGATCTCACCATGTTCCTGGAAGGGAAATAACTCGAAATAGTTGGCAAACAGCTCAAATGACCACTGTACCTATTCTATCAGATACATGTCTTTATGCTTCCCCATATTTCCTAGTTGTTTCCACCTTAGGACTCAGCACTCGCTCGTTCTGGGGGTGCCAGGCCCTCCTCCTTGACCTCGGCAGCACAGCAGCCAAACAGCTACGAGCTGGAGTGCCTGGACCCTCCTACCACATTCAGACTTTGAATGCAGGGCTGGGAGAGGGCTGGGAGTCTGGCATCCCTAAGAGCTGCAGAAGGGAAGAGATGATGCCAATCAGAAATGTGTTTGGGGGTTAGCCCCCAAATGGAATAAACTTTGGCCAACGAGAAAGAAAATTTTCCTCTTTCCTACCTTCCAAAAACTACTTTGAGATTTTCCCTGGGAGCATTTTGGGGAAAGTCCCTCATGGCCTAGCAGAAAAGCCTACTGAGGACACTGCTATATGTCCCTGTGGCTCTTCACCGAGCAGCAACCGGCATCATAATGCATCACTTTGAATTGCCTCACATTTTCCTATGCCTCAATTTTCATTTTTCTCATCTTCATCAACCTGGGCTTGTATGTCCCAAAGAAGGCACTGACACTTTAGTCCTTGCTGTAGGCTTTGTTTCCTCAAGAACCTGAGTTGGGCCACCTGATAAATCAGCATGAGGTTCTGCTTGTACACAGTATCATCATAGAAGTCTGATCAAACTGAATATTTCTGATTCAACATGGAACTAGACCAGGTTATGTTTTTTTGGTGGATGACCTCCAGTGCACCTCAGTATTGCCAAACTAATATTTTTGGTCATTTGCCCATTTGACAACTTGGAAAACTTGATATTGTTCCATTATATCAATAACTGGTTCAATTATTATTAAAATAAAAATATTACCTTGGCACTATTGACATTGTGGGGTAAATAATTCATTGTTGTGGGGTGCTGCCCTGTGTATTGCAGGATGTTTAGGCCAGCATCTCTGGCCTCTACCCACTAGATGCCAGTAACACTTCCAGTGGTGACAACCAAAAATGCCTCTAGACCTTGTCAAATATTCCCTGAGGGACAAAATCAGTCCTATTGAGAATCGCTAATATAAGCATTTTGGTAGCTGAAACTGTCCAAGGTAATTACTTTTTTTTTCGGTAAGGAAAATTGGCCCTGAGCTAACATCTGTGCCAATCCTCCTCTATTTTTGTATGTGGGACACCACCACAGCATGGCTTGATAAGCTTACATAGATCTGTGTCCGGGATCCAAACCCGCAAACCCTGGACCGCTGAAGTGGAGCACGTGAACTTAACCACTAAGCCAACAGGCCGGCCCCCCCAAGGTAATTACTTCTTAAGCCATGATTTAAATATATTTCATTGCTCTTCCATATGGTTACATGTAATATGAAATAATGTTTTTATATATGTGGATCATCGAACAACTTTTATAACATATTTTCCCTATAAATTAAATAGCACAAATATGAAAAACACGGAGCGATGACATTTTAAATTAGTGAGAGTTAGATAGATGAAGTAGAAAGACAGATAAACAGGGACAGTCATGGGTCACTTAACAAAGGAAATATATTCTGAGCAATGCACCCTTGGGTGATTTTGTCACTATGCAAATATCATAGAGTGTATTTACACAAACCTAGATGGTATAGACTACTACATACTAATAGACTACATGGACTACTACTAATCTTATAGGACCATCATATATGCTGTCCCTCATCGACCTAAATGTTGTCATGTGGTGCATAACTGTAGATAGATAGATAGGTAGATAGATAGATAGATAAGAAATCACAATGTACTAAGAGTATGTCTAAATCACTGTCATGCTGAATATACTTTAAGAGCAGATAATATCTCTTCATTGCGTAGACATTACATTTGTGTACACATAATGCCACTAAATTTTTAAAAATTATTTGTTCTATTGAATACTTTATGGTGTAGCCCTGAGATCTTGTTGGGGTTATTTTTTCCCCTACTGGGAACTTATTTGAAGAATAGTGTACTTTGTTCAAATAGTCATGAAATTCAAATGAGGAAGTCTAAATTAATGAGGTTTTACTGTGCTTGAACATATGCTGAGGACTGATATCAGATCGTCTCTAGATTCTGAACCAATAGCAATTATACTTGTATCTTCAGTAGTGTCAACCTGAATTAAAAATTGGCCAGCTTTATTAAGAATACCACTAACAGACTTCTTAATTAATTGGAGATACTATCAAATAAGTAATTCACTGCAACTTCTAAAATGAATAGCATGAAACACCTTTCTACCTTTTGCTTACTTTATTATAAATTCAAGCTTTTTAAAAGTAGCACATAAAAGTTGCTCAACATAAGTTAGATCCAGTTGGAAAAACTCATGTTATACTTCCTTTGTTTAAACGTATGGCTAACTCCTTTATCCCATAAAAATTGTGTCTTTACTATTAAATTTAATTATGCTAATCAACTGCATAAATTGCGTTCTACCTAGTTTTCATCAATAGTCAAACCAATGCTATGGGCTTCATTAAACTGATTCACTTGTTTGAGTCACTCTTTACATGTGCATGGTCCCTAGTTAAAAATGACCCTAAGATAAAGACATACATTATAAACATATAAGAATGAACATGTATGTAAGGTGTAAAAATGTATGTAAGATGTTTGAAAGGATGTTCCCTAAATGATTAACAGTGGCTTTCTCCAAGCCATGGGTGGGACTCAAGAACTTTTTAATTTTTGCTGGAAAGATTCACCCTGAGCTAACATCTTTTGCCAATCTTCCTCTCTTTTGTTTGTTGTGTTTTTTTCCTCCCCAAAGCCCCAGTACATAGTTGTATATCCTACTTGTAAGTCGTTCTAGTTCTTCTATGTGAGCTGCTGCCACAGCATGGCTACTGACAGACAAGTGATGTGGTTCCACACCTGGGAATTGAACCTTGGCCACCAAAACGGAGCACACTGAACTTTAACCACTAGGCCATCAGGGCTGGCTCTCAATAAGCTTTTAAAACACTTTTCTTTTCTACTTCTATGGTTGTATTATTTACAAGAATTGTGTACTATTTTTCACCAAAAATTTTTTAAATATTCTCCAAAACATGGCTTTGTGCTTACTAAACATTTTAAGTGAATCATGCTTCAAAAATGCTATTAATTTTCAATATACATTTAATTTCCCAAAATATTCCTTCAGAAGTGAAATGTGATGCCCCATATTTTAAAATAATATCTATGAGTATAATAATAAAACATTAAAGTAATTTTTCTCATGCTTTTAATTATATTTGAACTATTGCTCGTTAAACAAAAAACATCTAGGACTTAAAAGAAAAAGAATGTAATGCTGCTATTTTCCAACATTTCTATTTTAATTTGGTGTCCTGGTTTTCATTTTTGCATTCTTTTGCAAGTCTATTATTTCCTTTTATTGAGATTAATTTGTTGCACACTTATATACAAGCACACGTATTTTGTGAACAACAGTAATGATGTGATAAATCCTTTCAGAAAATTTTTCAATTATATAGAGGTAATTCATTAAAGAAATGGGCATACTATATGTTTCATTTAATATATTATTATATTACATAAGATAAATATAAAATAAAAAATTATATTTTATAAAGAATGAACATTATATATGCCAAACATATATATTTATATAAATGTATGCATTATATACATATATGGTATATATATAATACTCATTTCTGTAATTAGCCATATTATGTAAAACACACACACACACGTACACATGTGAAAATTCACTAAGGAAATAAATCTTCTGAAGACATAGCATTGACTTAAGTTATCATTTTTTTTTTCTTTTTAAGATTGGCACCTGAGCTAACATCTGTTGCCAATCTCTTTTTTTCCCTCTCTCTCCAAAGCCCCCCCAGTACATAGTGGTATAGTCTAGTTGTAAGTCCTTCTGGTTGTGCTATGTGGGATGTTGCCTCAGCATGGCTTGATGAGGGTGCTAGTTCTCTGCCCAGGATCTGAACCGGTGAAATCCTGGGCCAATGGAGTAGGTAGCGCAAACTTAACCACTTGGCCACAGGGCCGGCCCCTAAGTTATTATTTTTATAATGTTACTTAAAAATACACACAAATATAAAATTAAGCATAAAACCTTCATACTTATAATTCCTTTATAACTAAAAATTCTAAGTAAATTCATAAGTTAAATGCATGCAAAACCATAAAGCCAATAAAATCCAAGAAACCATTATTTTTAATATAGTGAATGATTTTATTTCACTAAAACTAAAAAAGTTGAGGTTCCTAGTAGAAATATGTAGGCTCAGATATGGTTCTGTGTTAAATTTATCCCCAAGTTTCAACTTCGATATTATTATTACAGATTTCGTATGTCATATAATAATAGACGTACTATCCGTAAAATGATTGCTCTAACACTCTGTTTGCTACTCTGGGATTAATCTCCAAACACCAATTTTAATGAATCATTGGTTACATCTGTAAGGCTCTTTTGTTCGCTTGAATATAATGTTGGTGTTCCTGCATTATTGATAACTGCGCTAAATGGGCATCTAATTCAATTGTTGCTAAAACGGGGAATAGAAAAATTCTTCACTGTCTTTTTAGTATTATACCTACTGCTAATGAAATGGTGCATGCTGTTATACATAAAGACATAATCCACTCAATAGGTCTGTCTCCAAGGTGAATATGGCATCATCCTTACCACACTTTTGTTTAAAAGATAGACTCAGATGCAATTTGGTCTTTATTTTGGTTTAATACATCAAAAACAAAAATTGCCAATTACAGTACTGAAATTCAGCAGCAGAACTTAATTTGCAGACAGTCCAGAACGTGATCAGGTTGTTTTGCTTATAGAACCACTAAAAAAATTAGAAATTTATTGTAGAGGATTGTAAATCCCAGAAAATGGACTTCTAGAATATATTGTAGGTTGAGAAATCCTAGTTTGGTGGAAGATGTGAATTTAAAACTCAATTCCTTTTTTTATTTTCCGGGAACATTGGCCCTGAGCTAACATCCGTGCCCATCTTCTTCTATTTTATATGTGGGCGGCCTGCCATAGCATGGCTTGATAAATAGAACCTAGGTCTTCACCCGGGATCTGAACCAGTGAACCCCAGACCGCCAAAGTGGAACATGCAAACTTAACAGCTGTGCCACTGGGCTGGCCTCAAAACTCAATTCCTTTTTGTTAAATAAATCAAAATATTTATTGAGTGCCTCGTATGTCCCAAGAGGATGCCAGGTGCCGAATGAGTGGGACAGACATGTTCCCAGCCTTCCTCGAACTCACAATTTAATGCAAGTTAATGCAACGGGAGAGAAATTAGATTCTCTCACTTGCCGTGTGATCTTGAACTCTCTGAACCTCAACTTGCTCATCTATCCAATGAGGGCAGTACCCACTCTAGCCATCAGATGATAGTCCTCGAAATCTTTAAAGAACTGGATAAAAAGAAAACATTATCAGTCACACTTGCTTGTGCCAAATTAAATCGAATCAAGATAACTACTGGCAAAGCCATTTCCAAACTAGTTCAAGTTTTATCATAGTACAACTATTACAGTCAGCAACACTAATAATTTTATAGTTCTAATTCCCATTGAAACTAGCCTGTTTGAACTCTAAATCCTTATTAATGGTTCTGATGACATTGTTACGCCCACTATTGAAATCAGTCATGTCTGGAGTGTGACATGGCAACCGTCTAGCAGCTGTCTGAAGCACTACAAATAGATGGGGACTGCAACAGAAAAGCAACTTCTTTAGCTGAAATTTCAGAGGAATGTTCAAAAGAGGTAGCACATGGTTTCCCAGCTTGGAATGCCACCAGGATCATTGGAGTTAACAACCATCCTGCGCTGGTGGCGCATAGCATGTGTGCCTTAATGATCATCTTGACTTCCATCTGAAAGACATCATCTCTCACAACCAAGGGTCTGATGCTTACAGTGCAACACATGAGGAATTAGCTGGGTAGTAAATCATTGCAACACTTTCTGCAAAAGAGGGCTGGCTTTGGTCCTTTTGGTATAGAAAAGAAAGAGTCTGAAGAACTTGAACTGCAAATGCCCCGAGCTTACTTTTATTCCAAAGCCACTTCCCCCACTATTAGTGGATTTGTGCTCAGGGAGTGCTAACTAATTTTAATATTGGCTTAAGAAAAGCATAATTAGAAAGGTAAATCTGCTGAGGGAACAATTAAATTATGTCGTGAGTGTGTGTGTGTGTGTGTGTGTGCACATGCTTTAACCAGATACTCCAAATTATGGCCATTCTTTTGCACAGTACTCAGCACATGGTAGGTTCACAGTAAATAATGAAGAATATGTGAAATAATCTCTTCTAATACTCAAAATAATCAACAGATGAATTTTATGGCTACAAATGTCTAAAATCAGTTTTTGGATCAAGGCAATGTATACACAATTTCAAATTAGATATATTTAAATTTTTTTTAATCCATATATATTAGTTTTCCAACTTTAAAATTAAGATAACCTTTCATTAGAAAAATTTAAAATATAAAAAACTAATACCTGAGGAGACCAGCCCCATGGTGTAGTGGTTAAGTTCTGCATACTCTGCTTCAGTGGCCTGGCTCCGAGGGTTCAAATCCTGGGTGTAGACTTATACCATTCATCAGCCATGCTATGGTGGCGACCCACATACAAAATAGAGGAAGATTGGCACAGATGTTAGCTCAGGGCTAATCTTCCTCACCAACAAAAAGGAGGAAGATGGGCAGCGGATGTCAGCTCAGGGCAAGTCTTCCTTGGACAAAATAATAATAATAATAATAACTGGATTGATAACTGTCAGTAATCTGTTTATCCATTAATAACATTATAGGGTTAACATGTTGATGTACTTCTCCTGTTTTTATGTATGTAGATAATTTAAATCACATATGCGTTTGCACTAGCATTAGAATGTTGTCATTAATTGCACTAGTCTTCTTTGGTTGTTGCTTCCTGATGCTAACAAAATTGGAGTCTACTCTTACTGAGAAATAAAGGAAATATTTTTCAGAATAAGTTCAGATACAGCATCAAGCAAATATATTAAATTAAATTAAACGTTTAATATAAAAGCAAATTAGCATGTTGTGTCTTTAAGAAAAGTCTACTAAGCCAATTTAGTCTTGGGTCAACACAATCCATCAAGAAAGGGCATACAGGACTTAAAATGCTATAAAATGTTTTTCCCCTTAGTATAAAATATTGCTCATTTATATCCCTTTTTATTCAGTATCATTCTTCTGGCTTTGCAGCGTAAAGCAGAGATGGCTGGAAAGCTTATTTAAAAATTTGGGAAAAGAAGTGAAGAAAAGTAAAATGATATTAATGTGTTTCATTAATTGTAGAGAGTGTAACCTCATTTACACAACTGCCCTGGGGATATCGTTGCTGCTTTCAATGGAGAGCAACTGGTAAATTGGGAACCAAGAGTCTTAATGCTTAAAACAGAGCTTCTAGTTCAGAGACAGAAAGTCATGTTCCAAAGAAAGCAGAGTCTCTGCTTTGCCCATTTCAAGCTGAACAAAATGTTGTACAACTGAAGAATGCAAGGGAACATGAAACAGCTGTGAGATCCTGGGGGAAAAAAAAGAGGCTGAATTTTCGATAACTGCATCAGCATTATCTTTCCCAGTGGTGATTGCCAAAACTGTATTTGTTTATAGTTACTTGAAGATAAAGAACTGACTTTGAGCTAAGGGAGAAATACTATATTTCCCTGAGAAATTAAAGCGTTTGAGATTCTCTTGCAAAGTCTGGAAATCGTGCCAGACAGGCCTGCCTGTGGGGTATTTCCTGCCTAATTTTGCAGTCCTGAGAGGTCATGATATGCTCCAGAAAAACATCAATATTAAACGGGGCTATTAATTTGGGAAAAGTTCAGAGGTGGGGATGATTTGCGCAAACGCAGTTTAAGCGCATTTGAACCTGCAAACTCAAGTGTTTTCCTCAGGCTGAGTCTCTTCAGATCGGCCCTGTGGTGTGGAGAAATATTGATACCCCCTGGTTTGTGAGCCTGTGATTCATTCCCTAATGAGTCATGATGTTTCCACCATGTTTTCTCTTGTAACGGAGCTTTATCTAAAGAAAAAGTCACATTCTTTCAGAGGGTGTGCGAGTTCCTCCATCATTCCACTTTGGCTCCAACATCCTTCTTCCGTCCCCTTTCTCAACATCTTTCTTAGGAGCCAGTCTTTCTAACTCTGTTGTTTACTTCTGTGCTCTAACTGGACTGTGCTGTCTGGGCGCACAGATGAAGTCTAGAGCTTTGTGAGTCCTGCACCTCGCACAGATCTTGGCACTCGGCAGGAACTGATGCATACGTTCATTCACCCATTGAACTTCCAGGCTACCGCAGGCAACAGTGAAATGCTCATTGTCAAACACATATGCTGCCCCTGTAGATAAAAATAGCCCTTTTATTTTCCTTTTGGAAATGCTTCATAGTACCTGATTTGCTTTCATAGAACATATGTGTAATAAGAATTTTTCTTTCCCTGTGACTTTCAAAGGAGACAGTTCTAAGAATCTGAAAAAATATCTGAGATGTGAGATCAAGCTTCAAATAAAAGAGATTCAAGCACCTTTGTGAGCTCCTATTAAAAGCCCCATACCGTGTTCCATAACGACAAGTAAGAAACAGTTCCTTCCCTTAAGGAGCTCACAAGAGATGGGGAAAGATAGACATGCCCACTACAGATAGATTTTTATCAGATAGATTGTGGTAAGCATGTGGAGCACTGAGGAAGGGTGATTAATTCTTACTAGTTTCATGGAAATTCAGCAGTAAGTTAGGACCTTGAAGAACAGGTAGATTTGGTAGGCAGAGACAAAGGACAGGGCGCATTAGGAGGAAGAGAGATACCGGGCAAGATCCAGAGGTGGCAGAGGGTGTTTGCAGCTGGATGCGCCAGGAGTTAGGGAGGGTGAAAAACACCAGGGAAAAACAGAAAATAACTATGTCCTCATCCTTCTATGAGCATTTTTGTGATACCCTAATGATACGGCTGAGGAGACAAGGCTGGCAGAATCTGTGATGTTGTTGGGTCCAGAGCAGCACGACTGTAGATTCTACTGAGGAAGAATCCACGATCTCCGAGCTACGAGGGGCTGCTTGGCAGTCATGCTGTGCCCTATGTCTATCCACGCTTTGGAGAGCAGAGTAGCTCCTCTGGTACAATACACAACATGAATCCAGAGACTGTTGATTTGTATAGAGGATGACTGGATGCCACAGGGAGAGGAAAGCAAAGTATATGAGAAATGTACAAATGAATGAACTTACAATCAAGGTGGGGAGATGTCACACCCAACGTAAATAACACTTCATATGTTCTCTCGGCACAGATCGGGTGAAACTTTCCTGGGTACAGACGCTGAGCTGGCGAGCAGAAACACAAAGTTCAATAAGCTCTTGTCTTTAAGGATCTCCTGGTCCCCTGGGGGAAATGTGTGTATATAAATGAATCGCAATTTAATCAGATAGGGATTTTCAAAGATTTTAGTTTCAGGACTGCTTTATACTCTTAAAAATTATCGAGGATGCTAAAAGAGATTTTGTTTGTATGGAATGTATCTGTCAATTAGGAATTGTAGGGAAAAAAGTTTAAAATATTATTTACGGTGCCAGCCCAGTGGTGTAGTGGTTAAATTCACAAGCTACACTTTAGTGGCTTGGGGTTCACTGATTCAGATCATGGATGTGGACCTAGCACAGCTTGTCAAGCCATGCTGTGGTGGAGTCCCACATAAAATGGAGGAAGATTGGCACAAATGTTAGCTCAGTGACAATCTTCCTCAAGCAAAAAAAGAGGAAGATTGACAACAGATGTTAGCTCAGGGCCAATCTTCCTCACCAAAAAAAAAAGAGAAAAATTATTTATGAAATTTATTTAAAAATGACAATTATAAACCCATCACATGTTACCATCAGAGTGATAATGTCATCCCATATCATGTAGCCTCTGGAAAATTCCACTGTACAGTTGTGAGAAAATGAGAATGGAAAAGCCAAATAATATTTTAATATTACTATGAAAACAGCATTGATGTCACAAATCCCTAAAAAGGTGTCAAGGACTCTGTCAGGGACTCCTGGATCATAATTTGAGAATCACTATAATAGAACAAGGGCTCTAATAGGAGCAAAAAATGGGTAAACTACAGTTGGAACCCAAACCAGAGAACAGTTTATGCTGTTTGGGTAAATCAAGAATTAATAATAAATGTTACCAGGTGCCAGTCTCATTTCTCACTTAATATGCAAAACAACCATATCAGGTATGATTTAACACCTATATTTCACAGATGAGAAAAATTAGCCTCTGAAGTTTTAAATAAGTTGCTCAAAGATACACAGCAAGTTAATAGCAGGTTTGGAACCCGAACCAATTTTAACTCCAAATCCTCAACCAGGATTCTATCCAGTAGGTCAGTATCTATTTAAATAACAGTACTTCATTCTCTTTGTTTTTTTGCTGGAGAAGATTCACTCTGAGCTAACATCTGTTGCCAATCTTTGTCTCTTTTTTTCTTCTTTTCTTTTCCTCCTCAAAGCCCCAGGACATAGGTGGAGATTCTAGTTGCCCTTCTAGTTCTTTTACATGAGCCGCTGCCACAGCATGGCTGCTGACAGATGAGTGGTGTGGTTCGGTGCCTGGGAAGCGAACCCACGCCACCGAAGCAGAGGGCACCAAACTTTAACCACTAGGCCATCAGGCTGGCTCAAGGATACCTAATTCTTGATCAGCCCTTACTATTTGCAAGTCATTGGGCTAAGCCTCTTCTGTTCATGATCATTATCCCGTTTAATTCTCACAACATTAGAAGGTGTGTTATTATTATCTCCATTTTGTATATGTCATCCTGTTGTAGACGCTAAGTAACTAGTGTGAAGTCATAAAATTAGAGAGTAGTAGAGCTAAGGTAAGCGTCGTTTTTCTGATGTAAGACCAGGTTTTGCACCACAAGACTGCCCCCTAGAAGAACTCACCTAACAAAATGACAAGCCAATAATAGCTAAGATGCCTCAAGTGTGAAGCCCTTTCTATGCAATAACCTACTTAATTCTCAAAGAAAAGTTTTCTATGTTCATCCCTATTTTAAAATGAATACTTGTTATAGACATAAAGTGCTAGAGACTCAAAGGAGTAAGAGATTTGAATGGTACTGAACTGAAAAAAAAAAAAAAAAAGGAAGACATGGGTGAGAAAAAGGCCCTACAGAGGCCAGGCATCGGGGGTCAAGCATCAGGTATGGGTCGCAAGTGGAATATGTAGGGCCGATCCCAGTCTTTGAGGAAACAGCTCGTGGTTTTAAAAAAAATGGTGACCCCAATATTTTAAAAATCAATATTCTTTGTACCTTTCAAAAGGCGAGTGGTCTGATTTCTGCCCGCCCCCTTCTTGCCTTTCTCCTGCACTCAATTTGACTACAAAGTGGATTTCTCCCCCTACAGCTCTAAGCAAGGAGGATGCCTCAGGTTCTGCTCCCAGTGCTGAAATGTCACCACGGTCGACTATTTGCAATGCAAATCACTACGCTTTGGCATCTGAGATTGATGTCCCTTGTAAGAATGTACTTAGCTGCTGGGCTGGAGCTGAGTGGAAGCGACACAGGTCTCTTCCCAGCCTCGAGTGGTTGTCAGAGGTAACAAAGCAGGGCTGGGGGAGATATGAGCCCTGTGCCCTTTTGGCACCATCCATTAACAGCACGTGGTGTTAATGCATCTAAATTTGGTTGGGGCCGCTAAGTCTGGGCTGAGGGCAGATGGCATACCCGAGCTGCAGCAGAGGGCAAGAAGGGACTTTTCTCAAACTATTCTGGAGACTAGAGAGGAGGCACAGAGCCCCACACGTCAGAGCACCTGTCCCGGTCAGACTCTATTTGCATTCCCAGCGTTTCTGAGCAGCTCGGGCTGGTGTCCGGTGGTCTTCAGGGGAGGACAGGAGTTCCCTGGGAAGCCAGTCCTAGCTGCTGAGATCCGGCTGTGTGCCCCCTGGGTGGGGGCGGCAGGAGGGGGGGACTGGGGGGGTGGAGGGGGCGGCGGGGGGGGGGAGGGGGGGAGGGGGCGGGGGGGGAGGGGGGGAAGGGGGCGGTGGTGGTGTTGGTGTTTGAAATTAACCCAAGCCCTTTAGGTGCGAGAAATTCACAAGAAAGCCTGGAAATGATCTGGAAAAAATTTAAAAATCCATCCAAAACCCATCTTTATGTGGTAGTTGTTGCAACTTGGAAAACAAAAATGCTTTTATTTAATCCATTACCGTCTGTGGAGAGTTTGATTTGCTAACAGTGATGTGGGAGGAGGAGACACTCTTCCGTGAGGGCTCTAGGGATCGCCATTATGCAACCATACCTTGGCTCATTTTCTAGTGACTCTGTCCTTAGGCTAATGTTTCTAAGTACCCAGGAGAAAGAAAACCTAGGCCAATGAGAAATAAAGCATAACCATATATCTCCTTCTGTAATTATAAACTGTAAAATCAATATAAAAAGCAGAAAGTATTGGTAAAAAAAAATTACTTCTTTTGAGACTCACCAAATACCTAAATATCTAGAAATAATGGCAGTGAACATTTTGTATATGGCTTTCTAGATAAACACACACACACATGCACTGCTTGCAATACTATATAGCATGAACACTTTGTAATTGCAAGAAGAAAATAGCAATTTTCTGTCAACACTTTTATCAGCTGCTGAGTATCTGACTGTACTCATGCATCAAGCTTACTAGTCCCCCAGAGCTGGGCACTTAGATTTCTTTTGCTATTTTAAAAAACTTGCAATAAATATTATTATCCTTTATCCTTAGGCATTTCTCTAGTTAAACATTTCTATTTCTAAATGTAAAAGAGTTTGGAACATTTTCTACTGTTATTTTCTATTGATCTTTCTCGTTTGCCCTTAAAATATCCAGGCCTCTTTTAAATAAAATGACTTGGAAGAAGTTTTCTCTTTCGTTCAACTTAAACTTGGCAACATTTCTACCAACATTCAAATTTGGTCCACCTTGGGAACAGACAGAAACAAAAGGATGATGTGAATAAGACGACCATGGCATTGTTCTTTCTCTTACCATTCGCAGGTTGAGCCTCCCTATCTATTAGTGCAGACAATGTACAATGTCCAAATATGTTATCCCAGAAACCCATTTATAAATTGAACACTTGGAACTGGGAAACTGTTTTTCCATATAAATAATATAAAAAATACGTATAAGCCTCCCAAGAGAGTAAAACAAAGCTTGCACAACCCTTGCAATAATGATATTTAACATTATTGAGCACCTTCTATATGCCAAGCCATTTATATACATCACCTCTAATCCATATGGACCCTAAATTATTTATATTTGTAATTTTTCACTGTAGGCAGCATGATGAAGTTATTTTTTTTTTCATTTTAACATCATAAGTACATTTACTTTATCAATTTCATCGTGTATTAGAGAATATAAAAGAATTCTGAAATTTGTTATTTCATCATTCTCCGTTGTGTTATACTCCTGAAGAACTAAAAATAAAAGGCAATGAAGGGACATGGGAAATAGGCTTTATTTACCATAAGAGTTAGTATTCGAGGTGGGAGATAATCTTGTGAAGATTCTGAAGAGGCACTCTGAAATACTTTCAAGGACTTTACCAAGAGCCAAGACCAAGGATGACTCTGATCCTTCAGTGTGTTGAATTTTCTTTTCCTATTTATGAAGATTTTTTCCCTGATTGACACAGTTAACATAGTCTACTGCTTATCATGGATGACATAGGCTTTCAGAGACACATGGATTAAAGGCAGACCCTCTTCCTTCCCTCAGGAAATAATTTCTTACAGAATAAGACTATGCAAGGGCATTTAGCATACAGTAAACTTCCATTAAATGTTAGCTTCATAATTATTTATTAGTGAATTTATACAAGTACATATATTTAATTAATAGTGTCTTTCCCCCGCAGAAAATTCCGCTCTTGTTCTCTTGACTTCCTTTACTTTTTGTTTCTCCTGGTCTCTCCCGGCGTTTCACTCCATCTCCCTCTTTGCCTCCTTTCTTTGGTTTCGTGTCTCTAAGGGTCTAGACCAGGTGTTGGCCTCATAGCTGTCTCCTCTGACATGGACTTTGGCTCAACAGAAAAGGCAGGGGAGACAGGAAGGAGGCTAAATCCTGATGGGGCCTAAATCCATACTCTAGAATGCCCCTCAAACTTCTAAACTACTTCTAAACTTCGTGGGAGCATTTTCTCTGACTATTGGTCTTTAGTATTTGGTCTTTTTTTTAAAAGTCATTTAAAACAAATAGCCATAAAAATATGCAGACATGCTTAAAATACTTTGTTTTATCTTAAACTATGGAAAGTATCCAATGAATGAAGAATATAAACCACATCTATAATGTATCATCAATGATTTTCAGTTCTCTAAAATGGTGCAGTAACTTATAGCACCTGTTAAGCAAATTAAGTACAGTCTTTCTTGGTTTTCACCATTATTTCCCATTAGCTTCATCACTCATGCTTAATTCCCAAGGAGTGTGTTTTTTTTTGCGGAAGATTAGCCCTGAGCTAACATCTGCTGCCAATCCTCCTCCTTTTACTGAGGAAGACTGGCCCTGAGCTAGCATCCGTGCCCATCTTCCTCAACTTCATATGCAGGACGCCTGCCAGAGCGTGGCTTGACTAGCAGTGTGTAGGTCCACATCCGGGATTCGAACCCACGAACCCTGGGCCACTGAAGCGGAACATGCGAACTTAACTGCTGTGCCACCGGGCTGGCCCCACGCCAAGAAGTATTTTTGATGACTGTTATGAACTGCATGTTGGTGACCCTCCCAAATCCATATGTTGAAGGCCTGACCTAGGATATGATGTTATTAGGAGGTGGGGACTTTGGGAAATATTTAGGTTTAGATGAGGTCAAGAAGGTGGAACCCTCACAATGGGATCAGAGTCCTTATAAGAAGAGGAAGAGAATAGAACTTGCTATCTCCACCATGTGAGGACCCCACCAGAAGCAGCCATCTGGGAAGAAGGCTCTCCCAGGAACAGAATTGGCCAGCACTTTGATCTTGGACTTCCCAGCCTCTAGAATTGTGAGGAATAAATGTTTGTTGTTTAAACTACTCAGTCTGTGATATTTTTGTCATAGCAGCCGGAACTAAGACAATGATTTGTTCTTTATCTCTCTCAAACTATCAATTTAATTTTTAGAGAAGCAGCAACTCACACTCATATTTCATCTGTTTATATATTAATTAAAATATATAATTGCAATAATGACAAACAGTATAAATACATTTTGAACAAATGCAACTGATTTTTGGTCAGTATTATATTGAAGAAAGATATTGTTCCAATTTTAGCTATTAAGCCTGAGAATGGCGGCCCACTGAGTAGTCTCATCCGTTCAGGCACATGGGTATGCGTCTATGCTGTAGTGAGAAAATGGAGAGTGTCTGATATCCTGTAATTCGTAAATGGGGGCTAGTTCAAATCTTCTGCTCTGCCTTTGACTTTGGAGGTGTCAGAGAAGGGAAACCTGTATTCTCAAAGGAGAAGAGATCAAGACAGGAAACTAAGTCCTTCTGTATCAGGTAGCATGCAGCCTCCCCCAGTCTCAGTAGAACCTGATATGTATCCAATGGGAAATTTAAAAATCCCAGAGAGGATCTATGAGACAGATTCATGGAGAGACGAGGAATGAAGTTGGGGACTTCAACCTGTGACCTCTATCAGGTGGAAAGGGAAACATGGGAAATCACTGAGGGAAGGCAGTATGGACAAGTACACGTACAAGAAATGGCTTGGTTGGGGCCAGTCCTTCCACGATGGAAGTCAGAGAATTCTTACAATGAAACTTTTATCACAAAGAGAGATTTGAACTTGAGAGGGCCTAGAAAATGCTCAGCGACCAGAGTGGACTAAAGGCAGGGAAGAAAACAACTGCAAGCTGACGTTATACGACCATATAATGAACAATTGTGATGAGTTAACATGGATGTCCTGAACTTGGAACTCATTTAAGACTTTATTTTCTTTTAATAATCAATAAGTGTAGTAAAAACAAACGTGCAAATTGTTCTTTTCTTTTCAGTTAGGATTCTTTAAATCAAGATGCTATTTAATAATTCTAATAATTCTATGAAGGGGATGCAATTATCATTCCTGTTATTAATTGATGAATCTGAGGCTTAAGGAGCTTTAATAAGCCAACTCAGCCTGAAATTCCTACCAAGGTCTCCGACTCCAGAACCCTTGCTAGGAACCACTGTTGCGCTTGGTGCTGCCTGTTAACCTGTAGTTCGAAGATTCTGGCCTTTGTTTTTAACTCCTAATTTAGATGGTGGGGGTAATAGAGATGTTTGGGGCACAAGAATTCAGAGAAGTGGCCCTGGTGGTCCCTTGGTATACAGCCAAAGCCATTCCACTTCTGCCTGGCAAACAGAGTGCATTCTAAATTCCTCTCCACTCTCTCTGTGGTCTCCATTAGAGATTCCGACAGTTACTAGATAAAGTTAAAGACTCATGTAGTGATCTTCACACTAATTGGACTGTAATGTATAGCCTCGGTCAAGCACATCTTTCCCAGCACTCTTCTCCGCAGACGGCAATCAAGCCATTTACAGAAGATGCATTGGCTGCCAAGACCCTAGAGCAACCTTAAGCTGCACTGGCCTTTTAGCGGAAAACACAATTAATTTTGATACTGAAGGGCAATTAAGACTGGGGTTAAAATAAAAATCTTTTGGAACACAGAATGTCAAAGATTGGATAGGAAATGTTTTTCCCTCATGTATTTCAGAAGCCCACAAGCATACCAACCTCTGGTTACTCCAAGTCAAGTTGCCAAATTCCTGTTTCATTTCAGTAAATGTGAATTGAAATGAATCGCTGTGTTAGCCGTGTTGCTATTCTGAAAGGAGATCACTTACATCAACTCTTTCACCAGCAGTAGCTCTGAAAAACACATGTGTGCCTGGACACCTGTTACACCCATACATTTGTAGGAACAACTACACAGATTTTTTAAATGCATGCACACATCCGTGGGTAACACGCCATGTGTCACAAGTTGCTCTAGCTAATTTCAGCTCAGAGAAAATCTTCCTAGAAAAAATGTTTTTGTTTAAATGAAAGGGCACTGCAAAAGCAAAGGGAAGACACTGCTGTTACACATCACTTAGAGAAGCAGAGGCTCAGTAATTGCATGAGTAACTGGAGGAAAAAGAGTGGAATAATGGAGGGAGGCTGGGTGTGGATTTGGGGGCGTGTGCGTCATAGCTACATTGGGTCACTTACTGACAAGATTTCTAACCACCAGTCAGTCAGTTAGCCTCTCTGACTGTATTGGTCAAGGGAATTTCCTTTTCCGTGAATTTTCTGTTCACAATTACGTTCCCATTTTTTAAATGGGAATATGTTTTCTTAGCAACTTATAGAAGCTATTATTAAATGCATATTCTGAACCTTAATTTTTTGTTGAATGTACGCGTACCAAATATCTTTTCCCAGGCTGGTTGTCTGATTACACCAAGTTGTGATTAGAATGTGGGAAATGCTAGTGGAAATGCCCTTTGGTAGAATCCGTTTGAGCTGGATATTGCATATGCTGTAATCCAGAAATTTCCTGAGATACATATGAGAGTGTTCCCTGCAGCATTGTTTATAATAAGCACTAATTCTCGCCAAGCCCTTATTACTTCCTAAGAACGCTTTTAAGCTTTTTATTTGTATTATATAATTTATTCCTCGAAATGACTCTGTGTACTATTTTAACACCCATACAAGTAAACTAAGGCGCAGCAGTCAAATAATTTCCCCAGGATCACAAAGCAAATAGAAGTAACCCAATAGGGATTAGAACTCAAGAACTCTGGCTTAGAGCTCACACTTATAACTGCTATGCTGAGCAGTCATCAGCATAGAACTGAATAAATAGATTGAAGTTGATCATTCAATGAAATACCATTCCATTAAATAGTAGATTTATATACATCACACAGCTAAGTCTCAAAATGATAATGCCAAGTGAAGGACAGCTAGTTTCAAAGAAAAATATATAAAAGTAGGATAACATTTAAAGAACACACAAAACAATATTATATATAGATATAAACACATATATTTGTATATTCATTCACATGCAAAAATATGCAAATATTGTTAGCATTAACATATGTAAACCTCAAAAGAAGAACAACTTCCTTAGAGGGAGAGAAGGAAAGACAATAAATATATTTCCTCCCTTAAAAATAAAAGAGGGATCTGGAGCAAATATGGCAAAATATTTCATGTATTGGGGTTGGCCCCTTGGCATAGTGGTTCAGTTTACAACCTCCGCTTCGGCAACCCAGAATTCACTGGTTCGAATCCCGGGTGTGGACCTATGCATGTTTATCAAGCCATGCTGTGGCAGATGCTCCACATATAAAGTAGAGGATGATGGGCACAGATGTTAGCTCAGGGCTAATCTTTCTCAAAAAAAAAAACTTTCATGTATTAAATCTGGGTAGTGGATACAAAGATATACAGTATATTGTTTTCTCTACTTTCATCTGTAAAATATTCACAAATTTTACATAAATATTCATAAATTTTAGAAAGAAACAAAGAAGTAATATGTGAGTGTCCTTTGTAAAAGCTAGCATGCTATACAAACGGGAATTCTTCATTATGTTCATCAAAAGTGCAGCCAATGGGCTTGATTTTCAAAATGACTAAGTAAAAACTTCTGAAAATCCACTGTTCTGTAAAAGCAATATGAACTCTGGAAATTAATTCGTCTTGTAATCCAAGAAATGTTCATTCAAGAAAAACAGCTGAATTTTAGTAAGAAGGGTGAGTCTTACAGTCTTTTAAGTTGCCATTATCCCACCTCCCTCTACCTAGCTCCATGGTGGCTTTGAAAAACAACAGCCTCACTATTGTAGTAGTTGTGCAAACAAGCAGTCTAGCAGCCACTGGTGGAGCCACAACAGTTTGGAGCTCCCTAAAAGCCCCAGAGAACCGTCACTGTTTGACCTGCTTACTGAAAGTCCACTTTCAGTGCTTGCCTTTACTGGAAAGCCTTGCTCCGAACTCACTCTCTGTGAACAGCTCTACTTGTTCCCAGCAGGGATTTCCTGAAAAATTACCAGGGTATTTGCTCAAAAGAATCACTAGCCACTGTTTAAAACCACAGTTGCTTGAGGTAGTGATACCAGTTGGGACTAACGATAGACTTACCGAAAAACAGAAAAGGAAAAACTGGGGAATGATAGTGGAAAGGGGTTTTTAAAGAGCTTCAAGATATTTCTGGAAATCTAGCAGTCCATGTGTATGTGCCCGACTATGAACATTTCCAGGGCTGTGTGAATGCTCAGGAAAGACCTCAGAGGGCCCTAAGCATTTACCTCCAACTGACCTTCAGTCTCTGCACAACCAGAAAGTAAAGGCTAGGGCAGAGTGACAGACTACCTGTCAGAGCATCGAAGGCATGCTCAACAGAGCAGCTCAGCAAAGGTGGGGAGACTCATCGGTCCATCAAAGTATTTAATGACATCTCTGTCTAGTCATTAGCTCATCACTAAGCTAACTGAGCAGATATCAGTTGCCATACATGACAAAGAACACAAACTTTAAAGAAATATTCAAAGAAAATTACTAAACAACAATAAGAACAAATATCAATGACAGCAAACCCTGGTGGGAGAAGGAATCTGCTTTCTAGAGATGACATATTACGCTATTTTAAATGTCCACTTTTCAATTAAAAAAAATACAAGGTACACAAAGAAACAGAAAAGTACAGTCTCACATTGCTTAGCCACAGGGATATGTTCTGAGAAATGCATCATTAAGTAATTTTGTCATTGTGCAAGCATCATAGTGTTCTTACACAAAACTAGATGGTATTACAGATCTAGGCTATATGGTACTGATCTTATCGGACAACCATCACATAGGCAGAACTTTGTTGACTGAAATGCCATTATGTGGCACATGACTGTACAATCCATACACAGCAAAAGGAAAAAAAAAAAGCAACAAATAAGCTTACTAGACTTTAAATCAGCTATCAAAAATATGTTCAAAGAACTAAAGTGAAACATATATAAAGAATTCAGGGAAAGAATGAGAACTGTGTGTCACCAAATAAAGAATATTAATGAAGGGATAAGAAGCATAAAAAAGAATCAAATATAAAATCTACAGTAGAAAGCACAATAACTGATGCAAAACATTCACTAGAGGGGCTCAGCAGGAGATTAGACTGCCAGAAGGAAGAATCAGCAAACATGAAGATGAGTCAATTGAGATTATCTAGTCTGAGGAAGAAAATGAAAAAAGAAATAAAGAAAAATAACAGGGCCTCAGAGACTTATGGGACTCCTTTAGGCATACCAACATATGGCTATAATAGGGACCCCAGAAGGACAGAAGAGAGATAAAGGGGTAGAAAGAGTATCTGAAGACACAATGGCCAAAAACTTCCCAAATTTGACAAAAAACATTAATCTGCAATCCAAGTAGTTCAATAAACTCTAAGTAGAATAAACACAAAGAGATCCCACATAGAGACATGTTAGTCAAACCTTTGAAAGCCAAGACAAAGAATTTTTAGGTAACAGAAGAAAAGCAACTTATCATCTACAAGGGATTTTCAATAAGACAATGTCTCACTTTTCATTTGGAACCATGAAGCCCAGAAGGCTGTGGGGTGGCACATGTAAAGTGCTAAAATAGAAGACTATCAACTAAGAATTTTATATCCAGACAAGCTATCCTTGAAAAATGAAGAAGAAATTAAGACATTCCCATATAAACAAAAAATAGAGAATTCATGGCTAGCACATCTACTCCACAAGAAAAAATAAAGAATCCTTCAGACTGAAATGAAGGATGTTAGACAGTAACTTAAATCCACAAAGAGAAATAAAAAACACTGGTAAAGGTAAATACTGAGGTAAATATAAAGGTATTATCAATATATTTTCATTTGTAACACTTCTTTTCTCCTAGCTGATTAAAGAAAAAGTGCATAAAGCAATCATTATAAACTGTGTTGACAGGCTTACAATGTATAAAGCTGTAATTTTTATGTCAATAAGAGTAGAAATAAGGGTAGAGGGAATGAGTTATATTGAAACAAAGGTTTTTTAATTCAGAAATATGTGGAAATTAAACAACATATTTCTACGTAACTATTGGGCAAAGAAGCATCAAAAGGGAAATTACAAAATACTTCGTATTTAATTAAAATGATAACACAATATACCAAAACTTATGGCTGAAATAAATGTTAGGGGAAAATTTATAGCGGTAAACATTTACATTATAGAAGAACATTCTCAAATCAATAACCTAAACTTCCACAAGAAAAAGGAAAACCAGTAAAAGACAAGAAAATTAAACCCAAAGCAAGCAGAAGGAAGGGAATAATAAAAATTAGAGCAGAAATTAATGGAAAAAAAAAGGAATAGAAAAACAATTAAAAAGTCAACGAAATTAAAAGTTGGTTCTTGAAAAGATCAACGGAATTAACAAGCCATTACTTAGACTGACTAAGAGATAAAGAGAGAAGACGAATTACTAAAATTGGGACGGAAGGGAAAAAACTACAGACTTATACAGAAATTAAAGATATCATAAGGGAATACTAATAATTATATGCCAAAAAACTAGATAAATTAGAAGAAATGGATAAATTCCTGGAAAGAGACAAACACCTGGAGCCAATTTAAGAAGAAAAAGAAAATATAAATAAATATATAACAAGTAAGGAGATTGAATTAGTATGCAAAAAACTTTCCATTAAGAAATCTCAGACCCACATGGATTCTTTGGTGAATTCTACCAAACATTTAAAGAAGAATTAACACCAATCCTTCACAAACTCTTCCAAAAAATTCCTGAGGAGGAAAAATTCCCAAGTCATTCTATGAGACCATTGTTACCCACAGCATATATATAAAGATATAAATACCATATCAAAGTGGGATATGCTCCAGGAATTCAAGGTTGGTTCAACATACTAAAGTAAATCAATATAATAAGCCATATTAATGAAGTAAAGGACAAAATTCATTATCATCTCAAAAGATGCAGAAAAAAGTATTTGGTAAAATTTAATACATTTTCATAGTAAAATAATTAGCAAACCATAAATAAAATGGGGCTTTCTTAACCTGGTAAAGGTCAGCTATAAAAAATCCACAATTATCATCATATTTAATAGCGTCTTTCCCCTCAGATCAGGAACAAGACATGAGTGTCCACTCTCCTCACTTCTATTTAACAGGGTGCAGGAGATGCTAGACAGAGCAATTTGGCAAGAAAGTGAAATAAAAGACATCCAGATTGGAAAGAAAGAAGTGAAATTATCTCCATTTGCAGATGATGTGATCTCATATATAAAAAAATCCTACCAAATTCACCATAAAACTATTTATATGTCAATATAAAATATATTTAAAAATTCAATTACAAAGATAAAATTAAGAAATAATTCCATCCACAAGAGTATAAAATAAAAAAATAATTAGAAATAGATTTAACAAAGGAAATGTAACACTAATACACAGAAAATTACAAAATATCATTGAAAGAAACTAATGTAGACCTAAACAAATGGAAAGCTATCTGATGTTCATGGACTAGGAGAGTTAGTAGTGTTAAGAAGTCTTTACTTCCCAAATTGTTCCAAAGAATCAATGAAATCCACAATAGCATATCTTTTGGCCTCTTTGCAGAAATCGACAAACTGATCCCAAAATTCACATGGAAACTCAAGGGACTGAGAATAGCCAAAACAATCATGAAAAAAGCAAAGTCAGAGGATTCACACTTCCTGATTTCAAAACTTGTTACAAAGCTACAGTAATCAAGATAGTGTGGTACAGACATAGAAAAGATATTTAGATCAACGACATAGAATTAAGTGTTCATAAATAAATTCTTCCATTTTTGGAGAATTGATATTTTGACCAAGATTCCAAGAAATTGAATGGAGGAAAGACAAGCCTTTTTACAATGGCGCTGAGACAACTACATGCAAAAGAATGAAGTCGGACCCTTAGTGCATACCATATACAAAAGTTAACTCTAAATGGATGAGTGGCCTAAATGTAAATGCTAAAGCTATAAAACTCTTAGAAGAAAACATAAGAATAGATCTTCATGACCTTGGGTTAAGCAATGATTTCTTAGATATGACAGAAAAACTGTAAGAAAAAATAGATGAATTGAACTTTATCAAAATTAAAAATGTTTGGGCTTAAATAGGCACCGTCAAGAAAGTGAAAAGAGAATCTACAGAATGTCAGAAAATATTTGCACGTCATAAATCTGATAAGGGACTATTTTTTTGTATATTTAAAGAACTGTTAGAACTCAATAATGAAAAGATAAACAGTCCAATGAAAAAAAAATGAGCAAATGATCTACATAGACTTTTCCCAAAAGAAGATGTAAAAATGTTCAATAAGGACAGGAAACAATGCTCCACAACGTTAGTAATTCGTGAAATGCAAATCAAAACCATGAGATACCATTTCACACTCACTAATATGACATTTTTAAAAAAGATGGGCCATAACCGATGTTGGCAAGGATGAAGAAATTGGAACATGCATACGTGGCTAGTGGAAAATAAATGATCTAGCTATGTTGGAAATCAGTCAGCCAGTTCCCCAAAATATTAAAAATAGTTACCATATAACCCAGCAGTTCCACACCTATGTATATACCCAAGATATACAAAAATGTATGTTCACACAACAAATTATACACGAAAGTACAATGCAACATTATTAATAATAGACATAAAGTGGAAATAAACCAAATGTCTATCAAGTGATGAATGGATAAACAAAATATGGTATGCATATGCACACAGACACAATAAAACGTTACTCAGTCACAAAAAGGAATGAAGTTCTGATGTGTGCTCCAAAATGGATGAAACTTAAAGATACCATGCTATGTGAAAGACACCAGACACAAAAGATCACATATTGTGTGATTCCACATAAATGAAATATTTCAAATCCATTGGAACAGAAACTGTATTAGTGGTTGCCAGGGGCTAGAGATAACGGGATGAAGAGTGACTGCTAACGTTTATGAGGTTTCTTTTAGGGGTGATGAAAATTGTCTGCAATTAGATAACTGTGTTCTATACACAACTTTTTGAATATACTAAAAACCACTGAACAGTGTACACTGTACTGGTAAATTGTATGGTATGGCATTCTACCTCAAGAAACCTGTTATTAAGAAAATGTGAAGCAGACACCTCTCACATTGAGAGGCGATGCCTGTGCTGTCAGTATTGACCCAATTAACTGGACAATCACCAAATAACTGGGCAACTTCATGCCATGAAGTTGCAGCTACAGTGAGACACCTCATTTTTAACCATAGACTCACGCTGCTTTGCAGCACTTTCAAATGCATATGTGTGAGACAAGCATCATAAAGAGCCACACTGTTGTCATCTCCTCGGTATGGAAAATTTCCACACCAGAGTTGGAAGTAAACTCTCCAGCATTCTAGGGAGATTGCATAATAATAATGATGAACTTAGGGATAGATTACAGTAATTGCTAAGGTGGAATGAAAATGATACGTGTTTGAAGCCCCAAGCTTACTTGGACCTCTGATAAAAATCCCATTGTGAGAGTAAGGAGACAGAGATTCAAGGTTTCTTTCCTCACACGCTAGGAGGTCTGAATCATGGGCTGTGCATCATTAGAAAGCTGCTGAGAATCGTCACTTACACAGTCTCTACAGAACTCTACTCTCATCACCCTGATTACCATCTCACACCATTGTCTTTGATCTTAGAATTGCTGTCCCCATAGCCATTAGAACAGACAGATATGTGAACTCCTGTCTCTAAGTTTGTCTTTTTCATGTTCAAATTAGATCTCCATATGAATTATCTATCCTGACTGGCTTGCAAGTCAAAATGAATATATCTTTATCAAGATGATTGGAAGTCGGGTTAACTAAAAATGTCTTTGTAGTAGAAGTCCTCAATCTTTCGGGTAAGAAAGAGCTACTTCTTGGTGTCTTAATCACTGACATTACGAGGTGCAGGTGGGGAGAGCACATCACTAATCCAGATAGTTTATGAAATTGAGATTTAATATGATGCACAAGTAAGAAATCAACATTATTGTTATTTCTCATTATGGCTTCTCCCTCCTCTGCTCCCCAGCCCATGCCTTAGTACAGTAGTTTCTGTTAAAGCACACAACAGAGCACATGTGGGCAGAGAACCCCGACAACTCTGACCCACCTTTTCTTTTTTTGAAATGAATAAAGACAACATCTATACATCGGCCAGTCACCACTTAGGATATCTGGAGGGCAGTCAGTGTCACTATCCTGAGTTCATTCTGCTCCAGCCCGGAGCAGACAATCTTGATGTCTTGGTTATCCTGCACATCTTGTCTCTGGGCAAATTGACCATGTCAATTAGGCTTTTTGAAATATTGGAAATAACCCATGGATTCTTTTTGCTGCCTTCCCAAATCTCTAGGGACCGAAGGCTGCTGGTCAGGAACTGCTGGTGAGGTGGAAAGAGTCAAAAGCCCTGCATTCTGGTTCCAACCGCTAGCTTACTTTCTAGGTCGATAACAACATAAAATGTGGGAAAGTCATCCGAAAATTGTGACCAATATTGCAATATACAATGCAAGTCATGAGTAGGACAGCGGCTACAGTGTGAATGGTGGTGTCTATTGCCACATGGTGTAAAGTCAGTAAACTCTTTTCCCACCAATTCTTTTTGAAAGTAAAACTGGAAATCATGAAATCAGAGAATCTTGGATGAAGTCTTTGGATGAATTAGTTTTGTTCGTTTTCTTTTTTTTTTTGAGGAAGGTTAGCCCTGAGCTAACATCTGCTGCCAACCCGCCTCTTTTTGCTGAGGAAGACTGGCCCTGAGCTAACATCGTGCCCATCTTCCTCGACTTTATATGTGGGACGCCTACCACAGCGTGGCTTGATAAGCGGTACATAGGTGCACACCTGGGATCCAAACTGGCGAATCCTGGGCCACCCAAGCGGAAAGTGCGAACTTAACTGATGTGCCACTGGGTCGGCCCCATGAATTAGTTTTTAATTAAGAAACTTTCTTAGTCTTATGTAAGGAACGATGCATGTTTATTGTAAAATGATTAGAAAATATAAGAAGAAAAACCTTTAAAAAATCACCCATAACACCACATTGTTAACTCCATAATTATTATTATAAATATATCATTTTAACACTTGCTATAGTGGGTTGAATGATGGCCCCCCCAGAATATATGTCCATGTCCTAATTCCCAGAACATGTGAATGTGACCTTATTTGGGAAAAGAGTCTTTGCAGATGTAATTAAGTTGAGGATTTGGAGATAAGCTCATGCTACATTATGCAGATGAACCCCACATCCAATAACAAGAGTCTTTCTAAGAAGAGATACTGAAAGAAGAGGAGAAGACCATATGATGATGGAGGCAGCCCGATGCCAAGGAACACCTGGAGTAATTTGAAGCTAGAAGAGGCAAGGAAGGCATGTCCTCTAGAACCTTAGCAGGAGCCCAGCCAACACCTTGGTTTTGGACTTCTGGCCTCCAGAATTTTGAGAGGGAAATTTCTGTTGTTTTAAGCCTCCATTTTTGTGATAATTTGTTACAACAGCTACAGGAAACTAATACCTAGTTTCAACATCTAATAAATAGCTTTTCACATGTAGGTTCTTTTCTGTGGTAGTGTCATCAAGACTGGGATGAACATTGCACCAACTGGTGATCCAGGAGGGCATCTTTTCAAAATTTCCTTCTAGGTTGCTAGGGTATCACGTCTGTATCCTGGTTTCGATTTGTTTCCTTTTCACAAGTCTATGTGGGTTCATTTATCCACTAAAGAGAATTCTTAAAGGAACAGTGATGACCTTAATCATCCCTCACTTAAACATGAGAGTATTGCTTTTAATTTCAGTGATACTTGTTATGGCAACAACAGTACTGTGTTGTATAAAGATTTGAATTCTTACCACTAGCCCTTGGATTCGTAAATTAATCTCTCTCTGCCTCTGTTTACTCATCTATAAAATGGGTATATTAACAGATGCTGTTTGCCATGTAAACTTCATGCCAAGTTCCTTAGCCCAGTTCTTGAGTATTGGCTCTCAATACCATTATCACAACATCAATTGAAAAAGAAGAGAAAACAAAAGAAAAAATTACGTTGAACTAATTGATTTTGATCTCTGAGTTCTTCTGGGGTGTTTCTCTGCCAGTATAAAAGGGCTCAGCCTAGAAGTAAGTTTTAAATAGTGAAAAATAGATTAATGCTACAAATGTGGCCCCACTATAAGAACAAATATAAGCAACCTCCCAAAGCCAGCTTCAGTGCCCCCTAATAATTACCTCTGATTCTAATCTGGCCACCATCCCTCAAGATTAAAACAATTCGGTCATATTTCTTTCACGCCACCTTAAAACCTTCCATGCCTCTTCCTGCCCATAGCAAGAAGTCCAAGATAAGGAGCATGCCAAGTCTCCATGTCTTTGCATAGGCTCTTTATTCTACCCAGAATTAAGTGCCCTTTTCTTGTTTCTGGTGAACCCTAATTTCTTTTGACCACTTTTGCAATTAGCACTCCATTCCTGCTGGCTGGTTGACCTCATTCACTCTATTTATCTTTAAGTAGACTTTATTTTTAGAACAGTTTCATATTTACAGGAAAATTAAGCAGATAGTACCTTGTGATTCCATAGACCCCACACCCAGTTTCCCCCATCATTAGCAGTTTACATTAACTAGTATGGTACATTTGTCACAATTAATGAACCACTATTGGAACATTATTATTAACTAAAGTCCTACTTTATTCAGATTTCTTTAGTTTTTACATAACGTCCCTTTTCTGTCCCAGAATCCCATTCAGGACACCACATTCCATGTAGTCAATATGTCTCCTTAAGCTCCTCTGGGAAGTGACGGTCTCTCAGTCTTTTCTTGATTTTGATGACCTTGACACTTTGAGGAGTACTGGTCAGGTATTTTGCAAGATGAGCCTCTTTTGGAATTTATCATTGCTTTTTGCTTGATAAGACTGGGGTTATGAGTTATTGGGAGGAAAAACACAGATGTAGAGCACCATTTTCATCACATCACATCAAGAGTACACACTCTCAACGTGATTTATGACTTGGTCATGACCTTGATCCCATTGCTGAGACTGAATTTCGTAGGTTTCTCCACTATACTTCTACTCACTTTTAATGTTCAATTTAAATGCCACTACCTCTTTGAAGTCTTCCTGGATTTCTTTAGCTCCTAACAGATGATTTAATCCATTTATTAATCAGTCAACATTTGTTAATCACTTACTTTGTGTCTAGTATGCTGTGAAGGTGAGGAGGCAGAAATTTAAACAGGCAATAAATGTTCCATGAATGAATAAATAACTACATGAAATGATGGTTTTAAACAGAAGCAGAGTATTTTCCACTCATATTTAGAAAGCATTTCTGTATTGAGCACCTCTGGTTTATGTAGTACTTTATTACAAGTGTTAAGGACAAAATGAATTTAAAATACAGACCTTACTCTAAAGCAGGGGTTGGCAAAATATAGCCCTCAGGGCCAAATTTTGCCCACTACTTGCTGCTTGTTTTTGTAAATAAAGTTTTATGGAAACTCAGCCTCATCTATTCATTTATGTATTGTCAATGGCTGCTTCTGCCCTAAAGCAGCAGAGTTGGCTAGTTATGCACAGAGCTTGTATGGCCTATAAAGTTTAAAATATTTACTATCTGGCTCTTCACAGAAAAAATTTGCTGATTTCTGCTCTAAAGCATTCCACTTCATGATGCACAGGAAAACTCATAATACTTGTTAAGTACTTGTAAAAATAAAAGTAAAATAGATTTAACTCTAAATGGGAGAGCTAATATAAGAGCTTAATATATTTTTGTGAGCATTCTTTGATTTACCTGTAAATCTAGAATGATGACTGATCACAGTGAATGAGAGTCAATAAACACATATTTATTAAAGACATGTTATGGACCAGCACAGTGTTAAGAGCAAGGGATTTACTGATGAACAGGGCAGACCCTCTGCAACTAAAAAGTATACATTTTAGGGGCCAGCCTGGTGGCACAGTGGTTAAGTTCGCACGTTCCGCTTTGGCGGCCTGGAATTCATCCATTTCGGATCCCTGGTGTGGACTTACGCACCGCTTGTCAAGCCATGCTGTGGCAGGCATCCTACATTAAAGTAGAGGAGGATGGGCACAGATGTTAGCTCAGGGCCAGTCTTCCTCAAACAAAACAAAACATTTTAACAGGATAGGGCTGCCCTATCCAATATGGTAGCCATTACCCACGTGTGTCTGGTGGGCACTTAAAATCGGACAAGTATGAATTGAGATGTACCGAAAGTGTAAAATATACAAGAGATTTCCAAAGACAAAGGATGAAAAAAAGGTTAAATGTCCCATTAATGAAATTTTAATGTTAATTACATGTTTATTTAATTTTACAGGATTAGGTGATGACATGATAAGAAAACATATTATTAAAATATCTTACATCTCTACCTATTTTTAACTTTTTAATGTGGCTACTGGAAAATTTAAAAGTATATGTGTGGCTTATATCATATTTATATTGGACAGTGCTTGTCTAGACTTTAGAAATGTCCTAGCAATATTGTAGCCACTAGCTACATATTGTCATTTAAGTTTAAATTAGCTAAAATTAAATATACTGTAATTATAAATCCAGTTCCTCAGTCACACTAGCCACACTTCAAGGACTCACCAGCCGTATGTGTCTAGTGGCTATCATATTGGTCAGCACAGACATAAAACATTTCCATCACTGCAGAAAGTTCTATTGGACAGGGCTGTTCTAGCGGCATATGGAAGGCTTCCTAAATTTTTTACTAATGATAACAAGCATTCTGTTAGGAAAGAAAAGGACTAAAAATAAAATGAGGGACTGGTATTAGGCAAATGCATCTATGTTTTTGAAAGTAAATTCCTTCAGGTATGAAGGTCTTGACACTGCCACCTTGATGTGCTCACGGGAAAGGGACCAGAAACAGCCAGTAGATGAATACTTGGGAAGAAAGAGAAGAAACCTCAGGACAAGAAAACAGAGACAGAATACGGCTGCACATTTAGCTCTAAAGTACTGTAGGGAAAAGTATGGCATCTTAACTATTTTTTAAAAAATATACATTTTGGGGTATTTTGACTGGAGGACCTACATAACTGCATAGTGTATTAAATGGATGAAACATCTTTCCTTGGATGCAGAGGAAAATCATTCTAATGGCAAGAAGCTGTATTTTCTTTATGACCACTGTTCATTTCAGTGGCAGATGCAATATCAGGCCCGTGGCCTCAAATGCAGCTTGCTGGAATTAGAGCATCCATGGGGGTGGGAAGAAGGGAAAAACGGACTCTAAAGGCAGGAAGCAGGCAGCGCGGAGGAGAACTCCATCTGGGCACCAAAGCTTTCTCCCTGCTGACAAGATTATGGGTTTGGAGCTTCAGAGAAATGGGTTTGAATCTCCTCTCAATCACTTACTAGCACTGGAATTAATGTGACCAGCACCTATTGAGCTCTTCACGTATGCCCAGCACTTTAGATTATCATCTCATTTAATCCTCCCAAGGACCATATGAGACAGATTGTATCATCATCTCCCTTCTACAGAAGAAGAAAATGAGGCTCTGCAAGATTAAAAGTTCTATTCTAACGAGTGGCATAGGCAGGCTTTGTCAAGAGACTCAAGATTTCACTGCTTACCGTGACATTTTACTGATCCCTGTGTAACCTCGGTCAAGTCAGTTAGGCCCTCCTTAGACTCATTTTCTTTATCTGTAAAATAAGAACAATCATATCCACCTTGCGGGATTGCAGTAAGCATTCAATCAGAAATTGGTGAAGCATCTAATTGATGTAGGCATACGGTGTAAATATTAGCTCACTCCTGCATTCATTAGGATAAGATGAAATTGCTCTAATTTTTCACAAGATATAGTATCTAGAAACAAAGTGATACATTTCTGTTGCTCCTGACAGATGTAACTGAGGGTTGGTAGCTGACCACTCCACATGGTCATTCAGGGACCGCCTTCCCTCATATCCGCAGAGGTCCACCCTGTCTGGGTTCCAGCAGGTGGGGAAGGAGAAGAAAGTGGGGAGAAGCTACATCTTCAACTGGAAGGCTTACATCTGAAGATACACACATCACTTATGCTCACACCCTGCTGAGGAGAGCTTACAGCTTGACTTTTTCCAACTGCAAGGGTGGATGAGAATGTGCCTAGCTCCAACTCAGTTGTTCTGGTGGGAAGAATAAATTGTGGTGATTAAGGGGACATGTTAGGCGCTGCATGTTTGTGTCTCCTCAAAATCCATATGTTGAAATCATATGAAATATGAATCAAATCATCCTATCATGATGGTATTGGGAGGTGGGGCCTCCAGAAGTTAATTAGGTCAAGAAGGTGGAGTCTCGGTGATGGGATTAGTGTCCGTGAAAGAGGACAAAGAGAGCTAGTCCTCTCTCTTGCTTTCTGCCATATTAGAACACAATGAGAGGATGGCATCTGCAAGCTGGGAAGAGGAATCTCACCAGACAGCAGATTTGCCACCACATCCATGTTGGACTTCCAGTCTCCAGAACTGTGGGAAAGAAACGTTTGCTGTTTAATCCACCCAGTCTATGGTAATTTGTTACAGCGGTCCAAATTGACTAAGACAGGACTGCAACTGAAATCGCTAGCAAGCCAGCTTCTCTTCAGTTTCCTCTGACCCTTTCCTTTAGTGTTCCACTTCCCAATCATCTCAGCTCCCTCCTCTGCTGGTTTCTGGGCCTGCCCATTTGGGGTAGGAGTCCATATGAGGTCTCCTTTACCCTGCTCCAGATGGATAACCCACTAGGTTCCAGACATTTTTGAGACGCCCTGATCCACCTTCTTGACAATCCTTATTGACAATGAAATTTTCTGGATCTATAGGGGCTTTCCAAGGTTATTTCCATGTCCCTGGGAATAACCACGTCTGGAGCCTACCAATTCCACCTCTTACTTTTGGTGATCTTGGCCAAGTTTCTTAATCTTTGAGCTGAATTTTCTGCATCTGTAAAACTGGAATAACAACATTTACTCTCGTTTTCACAGGAGCCTCTTATGTGGAAAAATTGAGATGAATAGTGAGAACATACTTTGCAACTCATAACACACCAAACACGGTTACAATGTTTGTTGAAATTATGATAATGTATCAGATAAAATAATTGTTTGTTCTATTTCTGCTGGGTATTAAGATAGACTGTAATTTTCCCAGTTATAAAATATTCTATATAAGAAATATGTTATAAATAAATGAAGTCAAGTGGTTAAGCTTGTCTTTTTGGTGGGGATAAAAATATACTAGAGTATTTCTAGATGAAATGATGCAAATATTTCCAAATTTCTCTCACCCTATTGATAGTTTGCTTTCTAAAGTATTGATACCAGTTTATACCAATTTCAACCAATGAATGTGGGCTCTGATTTAACTGCATTCTTACCTGACTGAAAATTATCATTAATTTTTAATTTACTTATTTTCATTTAATACTTGTAAACGGTCCAATATCATCTTGCTTTGCATCTATTTGAAGATATTTCAGTATATTTCTCTATTTGTTTTTCCTCTCCCTTCTCTATTTGTTTTTACTCTCCTTTGAATTTCTTCATATCTTTTCTTACTTGCTTTTTATATACCTACTTTTTCATTTTTTGTTTGTTTCTTGAACTCTTGAAAAATAGGTTTCTGTGGAGAGTTAGAATTTTGTCACATTGTCTGTTTTCTGTCTAACAGAGCAAGGAGAAGGAAAAGGAAGTGTCAGAACCCCAGTCCTCTTGTCTCCGACAGACTTGGATTTTCTTCCCTTTGCTCAGGGCTCTATTTTCCTCAGGAGGTCTCTTTACAGGATAGTCACTGCTTTCTCAACGCAGAATTGTGTGATGTGCCTAAAAGTTGTATGGAAACCTCTAACTGATGCTAGATTTGCACAGTGGGTAGTTTCTATAAATGTTTCTCTTAAAAAACAACATCCCAGGGAAATCCCTGGGAGGCATGTACAGCACAAGGCTTGCTAGCAGCTGCCAGAATGTACTGGAGGTTCCCAGGGTTGAATCTATTGCTCCCAGGGATTGATTCAATTTCTGTTCTGTCAGCCAGCTTAACTTGAGACTGTAGTGTGCTCCATGGTTTCATACACAAAAGGGATGCGGCAAGAACAGAAGGCAGGATCCCGGAGAAAATGTGAGCCGGTGCAACACCATGCAAATGCTCCACATTGATTAACCCCCAAATCTGGTGTGTGAGTTCCCAATACAGACGAAAGAAGTGGGGCCTGAGGCTAATATCTGCGAAAATATTATCAGTCCCAGGTATTCAGACAGTTGAAGCAAAATTGAGGCAATTTCCTTTTGCCTATAAAACAGAAAATTATTGATTTGCCTCAGTTCCCACATCATTTTCATTTTTCAAGTAGACTGAGTGCTGCGTGGGGGCATTTGGTGACCAGGCAGAGCCCCAGGCTAGGACGTGGAGCGCGAGGTCTCTGCCAGCGCTGCTACTAACCAGCTAAGTTGCACGGCCTGGTACTGCACTTCTCTGAGCCTCCTTTAGCCCAGGAAAAAGGAGGGTATTGCACCAGGCAGTCTCTGATGTCCTGGCCAGCCCTAAAAATCTGTCACTCTTTTAGAGACTTTTGGCCACCATCTTCTTTTTGCTAATATTATGTTAGTTTTTTGCCAAATAAGAATTGTGAAGAACTATGAGGTGACCCTGTTTAATATAGCAGATTTGCCAAAGGGATGAATTGATATAATAGGTGGAATTGTGTTGGACTGAAACAAACAACAATAACAAACGCTGTCATAGGGAATCCAATATGTTTAAAAACATGGGTACAGCGCTTCTGAGAACTCACTCAAGATGCATATATAAAAGAAGCCTTCGTATGAGTTTTCAAATTTTACTTTTGCCTTCTAATTCACAAAAGGTCAATAGATTCTGGGAGGAAAACTAGAAATCAGAGGGCCCCACAAGGTGTTCCATAGGTCTCAAGAGCACCAATGGGGGGGGGGGGGCGTCTTTGAGCAACCGAAACATGATAAAGAGACAAACAGAAACGATACCTTCATCTCTGTAAACTTACAAAAATGTTGAGATAATCTGCTTTTGATATGTGTGACGTAGTTCAATATATCTGAATCTATCTTGATCTTACCCTGGTTTTAAGCTCTAATAGGAAGCAGTGTAAGTTTTTGGTTAAATAAAAAGGAAATTTATAAAATAGGTTTCTAGGTAAACTATTTCAAATGATGGGGCAATTAAGTTTGATGCCTACCATGAGGAAGGGTGAGAAGAAAGACCTATGAAGAGATGATCTCAGTACAATCTGGTGTGTTCTATGATTTCTTTTTACAAGTGGTCCTCAGGGGGCAGACAGAAAGGAAAGTCTTCCTGGCTGGTGTGATGCTTTAGCAGAATCATAAAAGGCAACTGAGGAGTTAACCTTCAAAGAAGTTGGTTCAGAACTTTCCAGGAAAGCAAGATCTTCTCTGTAAGGGCAAAAGGTGTTAAGGACTTTGATGCACTGGGAGAGCTCCAAGCATGAAGTTTGAGGAAGTGGCTGGTAAGAGATGAGAGTGAAGAGGCAGGCAGGGGTGCCGTGGTAGATGGCCTAACGTGCTGCACTAGGCGGCTTAGACCTTTTTGTGTGGACAATGGGGTACCACTAAAAGGTTTAAGTGTGAGTGTAACAAAGTTAGTTTTATGTGGTCCCTATAGTGGAAAAGAATAAAGCATCTTTGTAGTTGAAAATTTTAGGAACAACTGCCTTAAGTCTTCGGTGGCCATTTTAAGTTTCATTATCTTCCAGTGCATAATCTTTCACTCCATCTTCGTTACCTGGCATCGCCTGTCCTGCTAAGCTAGAGGGGGTTCAATTAGTCTCAGTGTCTTCGTATATTAATGGCTCACTTTCTACACTTATTCAAGACATTCCGTTATCTAAGCCTTTCTAATTCAAACTCCCTCTCCTCCTCCTAAAATCTTCCTAAATTTCTCTAGGTCCCAAAGATATCTCACTTTTAACATGACTGGTATATTCATTATCTCTTGCTGTGTAACAAATAGTACCAAAATGTAGCAGCTTAAAACAGCATGCATTTATTATCTCATAAATTCTGTGGGTCAGTATTGGGTATGATTTAGCTGGGTGTCTCTGATTCAGGGCCCCTCACAAGGTTGCAATCAAGATGTTGGTCTGGGCTATAGTCATCACAAGGCTCAATGGGGAGAGTTCTGCTTCCAAGTCCGCTTACTTGGCTGCTCGCAGGCCTCAAGGCCTCCCTGACTCTTGGGGATATTAGCTTCTTGCCACTTGAACCTGTCCAGAGAACTACATAAAACATGGCACCTGGCTTCTTCCACAGCAAGGGCTCTGAGAGAGAAAGCCAGAGAGGATGAGAAAGACAGAAGTCAGGGTACTGTTGTAACCTAACTCAGAAATAATAGCCCAACCTTTTTGCTGTATTTCACTCACAAGAAGAGACTAAGTAGATTCAATCTCTACTTAAAGGGAAGAGATTACACAAGAGCATGAATGGTGGGAGGCAGAGTTATTGGATTTCTATCATATGGGTTCTACAACTGCCTCAGTTTCTCCAATATGGCTGAGACTACATGGTTCCAAGGGTCACATGTGTCCTCCTCAACTTTCCATGTGTGTACAGTTCCCTAATCCTGAATTTCACCTCCAAACTCCAGTCACAATTTCAACTGTTTTAGTTGAGCTGTTAGTCTGTGCAAGGGCTATATTCTGAGGACATTCATGTTTACTGCCCTCATCTATAAAATGGGAATAACAATTGCTTCCTCCCATGGCACACGTGACAAGTGAAAGAAATGATATATCGAACAAGAAATGTAGCGATAAATTGTGAAGGGGATGCTTGTGGATTGCAATGCTCAGCACTTAGCTCAGTAGCATCCCTTCTCTACATTATAGCCAATGAGTGAGCAAAGTTACAAAACTCTAGAAATGCTCAAAACCGAGAACATTTAATCCAGTCCTCAAGTATTCGCTCAGCTCTCTCTGAGGATTATTAGATCCACCCCTATAAGGGCCTTTGTAACCAAGGTCTTCTATTGACCAGAGTCTACCTGCCTCTCTGGATCCACATTCTTGACTTTTCAAAGCCCATCTTAGAGCCCTTGTAGTAGGAAGATATGCACACCTGTAACAGAGAACATTCTGCTGACCTATAAAAAACATTGACTGCCCTCAATTTTGTTGCTATGAGAAATTACGGTGCTAAACAACACTTATGTTCTGAACCCCTTCACTGAATGCCTGCATTGCATTCTCTCTTAACTTTTTCTTACACGTAATACTGGACTCCTCGATCAGATTGCAACCTCCTTAAGGTATGTGGCAAGTTTTATACTTTTTTCAGAGTTCCTAATCTCATGGGGAATGCAAAATATATTATAGGTACTCATCCAATCGTGTCTCCTGCAAATTTAGAGTTGGAATCCAAATAAAGCAACATCTAGTTAGTCCGTCTTATCCCATAGGCAAGAAGTCGTTCTTATCACATGGAAAGTCAGACAACAACTTAGCCTCTCTTTGAATTGCTCCAGTTTTGGAAAACTTTGTATGTCTACAGAACCGTTGGTTTTTACAGGAAGAGGTAATCATACATGCAACATTCAACAAGGCCACATTCTCTTCTAAATGACGTGAGAGACCTTCAGATACTTGAAGGTGACATTGGTGCCTTCTCCATACTCATCTCTTCTTCTGGTTAAATATCTCCAAATCCTTATGTAGGAATCAACTGATTTGATTAAAGATTTTGTTTTTATTCAATCTAAATGCAGTAAAGTAGTTTGAAATGGTTTTTTCATCACAAGCAGAAATAACAACTAAATTCCCCTCCACTCTGGTGTGAGTGTACTAGTTCAGTTGCTAGAACCCCAGGGCTCCTGGGGAAGAGAAATCAATTAAGTTATTATAGAAGCCCCAAATCCTTTCCCTTATCAGGCTTATAATTGAAGATACATATGTGTTAAACAAAAATAAATTAGGCTTGTAGGAGTTAAAGAGCAACTAAAAAACTGAAATGCCTTTTGCAAAACTCTATGATGTTTTATCTAGGATAAATACACTTTGTCTTCCTGACAATCAGCCTGTTTGTATAAAAGTATCCTACTGTAACCAATGATTCCATTTATTACTTGTTCAATACATATTTGTTGATCCCCTACTATATGACAGGCACTGATTCAAAAATTGGGGATATGATAGGGAATGAGAAACTAAATTACTGCTCGCTCATGAAAATTATTCTAGTGGATGGGAACAGACAATAGAGAAATGAGTAAGAAAACTCAGTGACGATGAGCTCCTTTTCCAATTCTGTTCTCTCAGACAATGGATGAATTCTGATAAGGGTTGAAAAAGAGACCAGGGTAGGTTTTATAAAGGACTTAGAAATGATCAAAGAGGTTTTTAGGAGCTACAAATCTGATTGAGTTAGGGATGAAGCCTCCATCTTGTTTGTAGTTGCCAGGGAACTTTGAGATAGATGTTATCAATCCTTACTATTTGAAAGACTAGAAAGTTCAGTCTCCCAGTGTCTCCAAATGAACAAGGATGTGGACGTCATGGTGAGAGTTGATGTCTGTCTTGGAAATGTGTCATAAGTTGGGAAAACAAAGAATATTAGAGCCCAGGAGAACTTTACCTGCGCTTCAGGTACTACACCTGCTAAGATAGGGGCTTTGTGCTCTGAAAAAGGATTGAAAGCTCCTTAGGTTTTGACACAAGTTAGTAAGATGCAGCCTCTTCCCCACTCTCTTTTAACCCAAACTACACTCATTTTTCCAACTCTTATTTCTTCCTACCACCCTTTCTACTTTCCCTGTGTACTTCCTTTTTCCTGAATAATCTTGCACTCTCTCTGTTTTGGTCAAATGAATACTTCAAATAGTAAAATACTGTATAAACCTTTTCCTCAACAAAAGAAGAGAAAATAAATTCAGGATGAGACATATTTTCCAACTCAATAATTCTTTGTTAACATGCGTTTCCTCCTTTGCTTCGTAAGTAACTAAATAGCCTATAATACAGCAGAAAGATCAATCTAAACATCAAATTTAATTTAAATATAAAATAAATTTAAAGGTTGTTTGGAAAGTTCTATGTTCTGCCCCATGGCTGTTGGGGCTTTTTTTTGTTTCTCACTTGTATCTACTCTCTTCCCTGTTCAGCATGTAATTACTCTGGATTCACAGTTCTGCTTTGAGGTTTATCCCACAACTGACTTCTGAGAATAGCCATCTTACCAAGTCTGCCGGCCAGGCCTCATTAGAGTAGGTAAAGGGTAAGGAATTTTTGCATGTATGTGTGAAAAGAGAGAGAAAAAGAGGATTTGTCATTTGTTCACTGAAGATCTGGGTAATTAGAATATTTTAAGAAACTAGTAGCTTTAAGTTGTCTTTATGGTTCAATTCTTGGAAGAGGAAACGAAAGGCTGGAGTTGTAAATGTGAATAGCCAGTGAAAGATAGAGTCTAATCAAAGGAATAGAAACCAGTGTAATAAGTTCTTCCACATGGTTCTGTGAGCTGGGTCCTTTTTTCCGGTGTTTATTCCCTCATACTTAAAAGCCAGAGACATTTACAAACTAGAGAAATGAAAGACTCTGACCAACACTTTACATGTTCAAAGTGGTTGTGATAATCCTCCAACCATCTCCATCAAACTCACCCTCCCCTTACTTTTAGTAAAGCGAGTCAGACGATAGAGAGACTAAAGTTGTATTGAGCCAGTTCACAGTTAAATGTAAAAGATGCAGTGGATGAGAATTTAAATAGAATGTTTATCTCCAGGCCTGGAAGTTACGTTTTTAGGTAAGAAGTGCCATATTGGAGAGGTAGAGAAAAATCTGAAGTGCTTTGTAGAAGTATTTACTAAATATGAAAATGAAAAATGAGATAAGTAAATCACAGATTCAGCTGAATCAATATAAAAAATAATGAATGGAATCTAAAGAAGGGAGATAAAGAGGAAAGCAGAAATTAACGAAGTAGAAGTCTAATAAAAATTGATTAATCTAAAATGAGTCTTTCAAAAGATAAATAAAATTTGAGAACAGTTTCTTGAAAAGATCTCTGCTATAGAAAAGAAAGATGCAAAATCTACATAGGAATAAAAATATCTCATATCCATGAAAGGAATCAATAGATCATTTATGGGAAAATATCATTTCAACTCAGTGGTAATAAATTTGAACATTTTGTTAAAATAAATGATTTTATACAAAGAAATTAATGTATACAAATTGAGATGAGAATAGTTAGAAAAATCTTTGACCAACAACTCAGAAAAAAAATTTTTTCAATTTGTCAAAATACAGCATCTAAAGTCCACTGGGTGTCCAACCAAAGGCCCAAAGCCCGGATGATATCACATGTAAGTCCTTCACACCTTGAGCAATAGATACTTCTTCTGCTACTTTCCACAGATTAGAAAAATAGAAAGCTTACAATCATTACCAGGAAGTGACAATCCCCACTACCAAAACAAATTACTCTCACACTTGAATATAGATGGAAATCAATATTATGTAATTAAAAAATATCATATCAGTAGCATATTAGTAGTAACTAATGTTCCATGATAAAGTAAGCTTTATTCTATGAGCATGAAGATCATTCAATATGAAGAAGTCAATTAATAGGCTCTGTCATCAATAAATCAAAGGAAAAAACACCATCTATTCATCTCAAAATTCACCGAAAGGCATTTGACAGTGTTCAACGTACATTTGGAATAAAACTTTCAAAAATATATTGAGTGTTCATTGATACGATAATAATATATTTTGATAAAATAAGTAGTCAATATTATGCCTAACTATGAAGCACGAGAGATATTCCCATTAAAGTCGGGAAGAGAAGTTCCAACAACTACTGTTATTATGTGACAGTATTCTTAAAATGCTAACAGGACAAAAAAATATATATACACACATGAAAGAAGAAAACATAATTATTACGTTTTGAGATAACTGTCTATCTGGAAAGTCCAAGAGAATTAACTGAAAACAAAAACCTTACTGGGACTAATAAGATAATTCTCTAAAATGAACAATTATAAAGTCAACCTGATGAAAATAAACATTTTCTCATTGAACAACAATACGAGTTAGACTGTAATATCGAAAATCTGCCGTTTACTACAAAATCAAAATTATAAAATGTCCAGGAACGCTTGTATCAAAAAGTCTTATGACCCATTTAAATAAAATTACAAAATTTTTCCTGAAGGATAATTAAAAAGACTTTAATACATGGTGAAACATGGAATGCTCTAATACAGGGGCCAAATGTTATATAAATATCAACTATCCACAAGTTTATTCATAAAGACAATGCAATTCCAATTAAAACTCAAGAATGGTTTATTTGGAGTTTGGGGATTTGACCAAACATTCCAAATTCCCTATGGAATACTTATTGTTAGAATAACTTAGGGGCTAGCCCCCTGGCCGAGTGGTTAAGTTGGCGCGCTCCACTTCCATGGCCTAGAGTTTTGCCATTTCGGATCCTGGGCACAGACATGGCACCGCTCCTCAGGCCACGTTGAGGTGGCGTCCCACATGCCACAGCTAGGAGGACCCACAACTAAAAATACACAACTATGTACCAGGGGGATTTGGGGAGGAAAAAAAAAAAGAAGATTGGCAACAGTTGTTAGCTCAGGTGCCAATCTTAAAAAAAAGAAAATGTTCTAGCTATAAATATATCCACCCTAGTGTTGTCTATAACAGATCAAAATTATAAAAAACATCTAAGGTTTCAAATACGGGTGAACTTATCATCATAATCATGATACAATCATTGAATGAAATATTGTGCAAACATTAAAACCAATTTGCAAGCATATTTAATGAAACAGATTTTTTTCATAAGGAAAATTTAAAGGAGTAAGTATAAGTAAGGGGACCAACGGAAGGCAAACTTTGGGGACTGTCCTGGTTCCATCTGACTTGGAATCACCCTAATTTGCTGAGAATCACAAAACACATGATTTTGACATCGCTACTTCAGCTAACAAGGACTTTTAGTGATCTTTTCCATAATCCATTGTGGCTTCCTTGAAGAAGTTCTGATCTTACCTTCTGTCGAATCCTTACAGCTCATTGTTCTTTGGCTGCATTTGTTTGTCTTCTAAATGATGTCAGGATAATGGGGGTCTGAACTACAAAGGAAAAGTGGGATGCGGTGTGAGTAAAAGATTTGAGAAAGATATTGAAGGTAGAAACCCAAACCAAATTGACCAAATGTGTGGAAGGAGGTAGTGAGGATGTTGAAGATGCTACCCAGGTTTCTTAGTCTTATGCATAGCTTCACAGCCCCGACCTCCAACAACCCCCTTCTCCAGTCTTCGTTACCAACTCAAAACCAGTCCTCAGCCTGTTTTCTGGAAGCCCTACACTAGCTAGTCCACCAGATATACCTAGTGTATGGGGCATGGGAAACTTGACTGCTGCTGTCTGGCAGGCAGGTGAGATGTGAGGAAGCAGAGATTTTGTTACAGAAACTGGATCCTATTTGGAATTTTGAATCCATTTCTCTATAACATATGCATTTTTTACCCATATTAATTTTTTTCTCTTTTTTTTTTTTGGAAGATTATCCCTGAGCTAACTGCTGCCAATCCTCCTCTTTTTGCTGAGGAAGACTGGCCCTGGGCTAACATCCATGCCCATCTTCCTCTACTTTATATGTGGGACGCCTACCACAGCATGGCTTGCCAAGTGGTGCCACGTCTGGACCTGGGATCCAAACCAGCGTACCCCGGGCCTCCGAAGCGGAACGCACGAACTTAACTGCTGCACCACCAGGCTGGCCCCTACTCATATTAAGTTTTTGAGAGCAACTGGCAAATACTTCTGTTATGAAATATCACGTGCTAAGTGAGCTTTTTTGGACTTAACTCCTATACCTATGCAAACTCCACTGTTCTGGTAAAATGCACTCAGAGATCTAAGCATTGACTGACTGACTTACAGTAAGTTGGGAGTTATTTGGTCTGGACTATTTAACAATATAAGGTCATACGATTTAAGCTGAGGGCAGAATTTCTATTCAGTCTATTTCTATACCAAGAGAGTAAAATTATTAAGTCCACAATGTGAAAAGTAATTCATCAATATTCCACTCACACCTTAAAAGCATACTTAAGTGTTAATTCAGTAATTTTATTCTAAGTAAGGGAAAGTCTAAAGTGCCTTAAAAAGTTCATAAATAAAAATGTTCTCTTCAGAATTATTTATAATTAAAAAAAGTAGAAGTTCAATAATTGCCGATTACGTAAGTAAACTATGCAATATCCTATACTGGAGTATTATGCAGCTACCACGAATATTTGCACGTTTATAAACAGGTGGATGTTCGCCTCAAATAATTTTGCATTAAAATATGAAAATTTATATATATATATTGTGATCTCAACTTTGAGAACTATCTCTGGAAAAATGTTGGCAAGAATTATAGCGAATATTTCTTTCCTTCTTGTTCTGGGTGGAAGTATCAAATCTCAGGTCCTCCTGTGATAACTCAATAATGTGTGTATGAAACTGAATCCACCGTCTGGCAAACAGTTAGTGCTCAATAAAACCTGTCACATGCTGCCATGCCAGGTATTTGCCACACATCTTTTGATTCTCTCAGGCAATTCTACAACATAGATACTCTTGAAAATTTCGCTTGGTGATGGAGATAATGAGGCAGGAAGGGACTGAGTCATTCTCCTAGAGATCTACCCATATAGAGGGGCAGAGCTGGGATTAGAACTGTGCCTGTCTAAATACACTCAATGACTCAAACCACAACCACTCAGACACTCCAAAGTCCACATATGTTTCTACTTACAGGTGCCTTTTCTTTTTATTCTTAACAGGATTGTGTATTTTCCAAATTTTCTTTCTTTTTATTTAAAAGATTGACAATTATGCTAACATCTATTGTCAATTTTCTTCTTTTTTTTTCTTTCTCCCCCAAAGCCCCCAGTTGTATATTCTAGTTGTAGGTCCTTCTGGTTGTGCTATGTGGGATGCCACCTCAGCATGACTTGATGAGCCATGCTATGTCTGCGCCCAGGATCTGAACTGGTGAAACCCTGGGCCACCGAAGCAGAGTGTGCAAACTTAACCATTTGGCCAACGGGCTGGCCCCTCCAAATTTTCTAAAGTGGGTATATACTGCCTCTGAAGTCAGAAGAAAATCTTTGGTTTTGTTTTTTGTTTTATCTATTTCAATAAGAAATACAGTTAAGGGTGTAAAGTTAAAAGCAGAATAAGAGCGGAAGATAAAAATGTTGTTGATAAATTTGAACTCTCAGCTACCCTTACAATTCAGCTCGGGAGGGCAATGCATTCCAAAATGTTTCAGGTATACAAACAGGTTGAAAGTTTTTCTCTTCTACTTCTTATAAGAACCTCAAATTGGATGAATATGCGTTTCGTGATACTCTTTGACTTGAAAATATGGCTGTTAGGCAATGATCTGGTTAATGTCTTTGAAATGTGTCCTTTAGTTGCTTTGATTAAGGCTACAGAAAGCTTGCCTGTTTTGTTTAGTTTTGCTTTATTTGGATGCCTAGTGGTCTTCTGTAGTCTCCAGCACGGCCCCAGTTGAGGAGGAAAAGCAGCTGGACTGGACCGGAAGCCAGACGGCCTGGATGCTCCTCCCAGCTGCCCACTTAACCTCTAGCTGTCTCATTATTTTCCTCTGTAAAATACTTTCACTATGCGCCCTTGAATTGGGCAATAGAGAAAACAACTTTCTACATTCAAAGTAAATACAAAAGATTACTACTTCTCTGTGCCCTTACTGACTTCATTTTTCTGACTCAATCATACTTTCCTTTCTGTTGTTTTATTTTTTTTTTCCTTTAACTCTGGCCCCAGTGCTTGGGCCTGGCCACAGGGAATGCTCAGAATGAAGAATTGCTTCTTCTGACCTGGAGCAAGCACGGAGGTTGGTTATGACACCTCTTTACAGTGTCTAATTTCTTTCTCTCCACTACTCATGGTTACAGAGCTCTCCCTCCTGTAGGCAAATACTACCTTTGATGTGTTAATCCATTAGTTCTGACACTTAAGGAGTGATAATAATAAATCAAAGGCATTTGTGTATTCATTGATCTACTCCTGCACTTTCCAAAGCATCTTCTCAATTGTCTTGAAAAGCTCGAGCTCGCTGGCTCAGCTGCTATGTTAAACATCCCTTGTCCTCCAACCATGCCAGGCATCACACTCCTGAATCCTGAACCCTGTACAGAGCAGGGGTCCTGCCTGCTATGTGACTCTGAGGCCCTATTTGTAATCACCATAAACCGGAAGGAAGAGCCACAGGGTTATGATCAGCCCTGCAGAGACGGTGCAGCAGAGGAGTCTAATTACTGAAATTAAGGTCGGGAAGAGACAGGGGTTGCAAGTGAAAGATCTGCAGGCACCTTGAGAGCCATCGCCCAAGTATCTCTGGGTTGGAAGAATGGAAATATGCTAACATTAATTAGCCTGCTGCACCAGAAGAGAATCATTTAACTGCGAAAGATAATCTCACTGCCCTTTGGATGGGGGATAAGTTGTCCTAGATTGAAAGTTTGATTTCTGTATCAGCAGCATGTGTGCTTGTACACATTACAGCATGCGAGATTGGAAAGAGCAGAAATAGGCATGCATTTTGAATGGTGGCTCAGCCACTTGCTGTATAATCTTAGGCAACTGACCACTCTTCCCTGTTTCAGTTTTCAGTTTTCTCTTTTGTAAAGTGGTGAAAACAGTACTCATTTTAATGAGATACTGTATGGATTAAATATAGTAAGGTTGATACCATCTATGATGGATGAGAAAAATCACAGGCACATTATATCCTCCAGAAACAGCTGGGTATCTGCTATGTATATGTCCAGGCATCTGTGCACATATAATTTTTCACCAGGTCCTTTTCATGTTAGTACTGCCATTTAGTCAATTCTGCTGGCTGTTATTAAAAGGCTTCCCAACACAATAGCAAGGGCTAGCCAACAAAGGAATGCACACAGTGCAGTGAAAGCTATTGAGAAATGTACATTCACCCTACCCACACCCTTGACCTCCAGAATCAGATCAGTAACTTCTCTCCTCTTCATTTCCCCTTCCTGTGTCCACAGTGAAGGGAAGCTGGTTGCAACCTTTTGCAGATAATGTGACACAGGGCACACAAGAGCGGAAGGGAGAAAAGCATTTCAACAAAAGCCTGGAACTTCAGTTTAGGTAAATTCAGGAAGGAGAGAGATAGGAAATGGCAGCAACCTTGCCAGGAACTAAAGGAAAAGGATTCTGGCATCAGCCCCGGAGCAAAATGTTAGGTCATCTATAATAAGGGCTGGGTGAAAAACCTTCAACTCAAAATGAAAGATACAATGACACAAAGAAACTTATCAAGGCAACTTTGAAAGCAGTTAAGAAACCAATTCTTCTTTTCTAAAGAAAGTCCTCAGACAAAAAAGATTCCTTGATCAGTATGTGTCAAGTTACAGGTAGGATAAATGCTCTTCACAGCCTCATGAGCCAAGTTTCTGAGCCAAATTTTTCTTATTTATGAGTACAAGGAAAGGAAACAGAAACTTAAAAACAAAATGGAGTAGATTAGGCTCACTTTTCCTCAATTAAATATCTTTAATAGGGAGTTTCTATTTTTGACCAAATTTCTTGTCATTTAAATTTTCACAATTCTTGAAAACGGCACTGACAGAATATAGTTGGTAGTGACAAGTGAGCCAATTTACATATCAAATCAAAAGAAACTTGTCCTAGCCCATAAATTACACTCACTTTAAAATCTGAAGAAGAAGAGAGAGAGAGATATCTAGAGAGAAGAATGTATTTTTTCTGAAGGGTACATATTTTTCTCCTGGCACTAGAAATGCTGAACTTCTGAGAAAGATGTTAGTCTCGAGATAAGAACTGGATCATGGCTGAAGAGGATGGGCTAATTTCAAAGATTCCAAGTCTGAAATGATTGTCTTTCTTTGCTCCTAAAATTTGGCTCCAATCAGACATGAATTAGGCTCACAATTCTATATTAATTTCAGATTGTTTTCCAAGAACTCAATTACAAATGGACCAATCACCTTGCACAAATGTTATCCAGACCTAATGCCTTAGAAGGAAGCCCTCTTTGTATGGATAATGTTCTGACATTTGCCCTAGCACCTTAAGTGCCAACATTTCAGTAACAAATTCTTTTTGTAAAGGGGTCGGGAAGTAAGATGTTATAAATCCACAGGGGAAAATTCTTGGGTTAACATGCTAGAGGATAGAAGAAGAAAATCCTGTTTCTCCTTAATAATCTTCCCAGTTGTGTGGTAAAGTAAATGGAAAAGTTCTGTACTTGGTTGATTACGTCACTATCTTTCCACTATCCCCTGAGATTGATAAGGCGAATGATTAATCATCGGTAAAATTGATAACCGCCCTGGAACACAGCACACCCTGGGTGGAAAGTCACTTGAAGGCAGATTGAAACCGTCTCTTTGGACAGCAGACCATTCTGACTTACAGTTTTGAGGCTCACAGCTGACACCGCAAGTTGTCAGGTCCATCATTTCCTCACTTTTTCTGGGGCTCATTTACTCCTTCAAATGTGAATTTCACACACGCCACTTGGGCTATAGTTCCACGACCTACACCTTTGCAGTTTGGTAAAAATCTTCCTAGCCATTTTCCCATGATGAATAAAAGGCACATTTTTTAAAACTATTTTATTTATGTAGACAACGGTACCTATCACCTACCATGTACCAAGCAGTTGTCTATATTGTTTTTCATCTAAGCTTTATGTTAAAACCACCAGGGAGATATTGTTATCTTCATTTTATGGATAAGAAAAATTTTGATTCAGGAGAATTTAAGAAACTTGCCCAACTTCATTCTCCCAGTAAGTGGCAGCTGAAACTTGAACCAAGGTTTTTCTGTTTTGAAAGTCTGTATGCTTCTCCCTTTACATTCTATGGCCTTATGTTTTACAAACTTCCCCACAATCATAAAAGTCTTTTTTCCCTTAAAGCATGATTATTTATTCTTAAGGTTAATAATGACTATCTTAATAATCAAAGAGTAGCCTTTCCATAATTTGGTTTCAAACAGTGACGGCATACTTCCTGTCTCTTCCCATGCAGAGCAAGCATCCCACCTGCTGGTCAGGCCCCACCCTCCCATCATCGCTGCCCCAGTACCCACTCCCATCCTTTCATTTCCTATCTGAGCTACCTAATTCCTGCTCAACACACTACTAACTACCGAAGCAGCTGATCAATGTTGCCTTGTGAAGTCTTCAAATCTAGAAATTACAATGAAAAGAGAACTTCACCTGGGAATTTTGGCTTTTTCTTTCTGTCACTGTAAGCACTGTCAATAGAAAATTAAAAAGAAAAATAAGATTCTAAAAGGGTCTTAGACATAAGTGACTTGACTAAAATTACTTAGCCATTTAATTAGAGCTTTAGAAAATCCACGTGGATAGCTCTCTATTTGTAGTCGACTCTGTGTATAACTACACAGAACTTTTTGTTTGCTGGAAATCAATTTAATTATATACATGAATCTGCTCTATATACCCCGAACTTAGGCAGTTAGAATACAGATCTCCATTTCTCCCCACTGGCTGACTTCACTTGAAATTCTTCTCAGCTGATGTGGTTCTAAAGCTAAGTATGCTTTCTTTCTTTTATAGCTTAATGTTATGAAAAAATTTCTCCAGTTCTTCCAGCCTCATGCCACGCATGACATTCTGTCCCTATCAAAAATCAGATCATTTCTCCCAACGAGAATTGGCATCAAGACAAACCCTGGAGATGAAAGGAAGGGTTAAGTTTGCTTCCAATATTAGGGAATGATTCGGAAATAAATGTCGAGGTTAAAAAGTCCAGATGGTAATTCAACTGTATCCTGACTATAAACATGATTTGATTTATGGGAACTACTAATGGTATCTCAGTTTGGATCTGGAAGGCTTTGCTTTCTCTCATCTGAGTTTTAAATTCATCAGATTCTTTTACTCCCACTATTAATCCTTCACTACAAAGAGACACTCCTAATCAAGAATTTGGGAGTATTTTAAAATGCAGAAATTGATAAATGTTAACAACCATGATCCACGCAAATTACTGTCTGTTGTCATTATTTATAACCTTGCGGATGCGCTTATTCAAAAGATCCTCAAACAGCTCTGACAATTCATGCTTCCAGTTGTGAATCATCTTTTGCTCTTTTTCCCTCTTTCATAAGGGATCACACTGAATTAGTTTTCACTTTTTTTCTCTGCCTGACATGGCAATTATTAGCTTTCTTGGCTTTGTCAGAAAAATCCATCGGAAATGTTTATCTCCTGGGGCAAATCTCAGGGAAACAGCATGTTTATCACTTCAAGGGGCTGTAATCCAAAGGCAGCCCCAGGCCCACCAGTTTTATAACACAAGAACTGGAGGAGAGACGTCCACGTGATTGAGCAGCAATGGTACAATAATCCTCTGTCATGAGCCTCACGGTCTCCTCAGCCAGTCTTTGTTCTCTGACCTCAGCTGATTAAATGTACAACCTGAAATACTAATTTAATCTCTTATTTGCATCTGAATTTGTCAACTAACAAAGTATTGGCCTGGAGAATAGACATCCTTCACGATTAGGTGGCTTTCTTCCATGGTGAGAATCATTGTGTTTTCTGTGGTGGCTAATGCTGACTAACCTCTAATTTGAATATCATACCGGGAAAGAGGATCATTTGAAGCAGAAGGATAGCCAGAATGATCAGATTAGCTGCATTTTACGTTATTACTTTACAAGGATACACATAACCAAGGCATCTCTTCTATGATAAGACATAATTTTGTATCATTCTTCACATTCTTTCAAGGCCCAGTTCTAATGTCATTTCCATTGTGAAACCTTTAGTCATTCCCAAGGCTGAAGGAACTACTCCATCCTCTGTGCTCCTAATGATATTTTGGATACACTTTGATTCACTCAATATTCAACACAATTTTTTAAAGTTCTAGACACGTGTTAGAGCTTGAAATATAATCAGGACCAAGACACAGTTTATGCACTCAAGAGAGAGGAGTAATGGGCAGTTACAATAAACTATCCATGAGTGGTAAGTTCAAGACATGATAGGGGAATGTAAGAAGGGTATCTTCCCTGTTAAGTTAAGGACATAACTCCCCAGAGTTCACAAAGACAGTCCAGTCCCAGTGAGCAGGAATACTGGAAGGTAGAAAAAGCCTTCTTAGCATAAGGAAAGGATATGGAATGCTTTTTATTTTTGGAAGTGAAATAATGTATCTGGGGGAAAACTGCAAGTAGAACAAATTGGCCTCTGCATGGAATTCAATGCCAAGAGTTGGTTTAAAAAGAATAGTTTGGACAATTAAGCAGAGGTCAGTTCACAAAGGATTAAGTTACGGATTTACATTTTATTATAAAGGTAATGGAAGATGGGATTTACAGGTGATGATAATGGAGATCTGAATGCAGTAGATGGTTAGGAAATAGAGAAAAGTAGAGAGAGTTGGAGATCATTAGAAGATACTATTAACAGAGATCATTGACTCTTTGGGTATGGAAGTGAGATAAAAGTAGACGCAAAGGATGATGCCCAGGTTTCTGTCCTGAGAAACTAGAAAGCCATGATAACTATGGTTGAGATAGTGAACTCAGTAGAAATAATTACTTTGGGGGAGAAAATACAAAGTTTGGTTTTCATATTAACTTTAGGTTGCCTGTGAAACATTCATTTGAGAAATCTAAGAGACAGATATTTCTATGATTGATTTACCTTCAGAAAGACATCTGGACTGGAGGTCATATTTGAGATCAACCACCACAGAGTTGGTAACTGATAGATAAGATTACTTACGAAACTTGTATAGAATGAAAAGAGAAGAGGGCTGAGGTTGGTACACTGAGGAAATATAACGGTTATGATCTGGGTAGAGGACTAAGAAGAAGTGGCCAGAGAGGTAAGAGGAAGATCAGGGGGAATACATTACCACAGAAACCAATGAAGATAGCATTTCAAGAAGGACGTGAGGTCAGGAGTGGTACATTTCAAGGAAGTAAAGTACAGTAGTCCTCATTATCTATGGGGCATACGCTCCAAGACTCCCAGTGGATGCCTGAAACTGCAGACAGTACCGAACCCCATATATACTGTGTTTTTTCCTATACATACATATTTGAGGTGCAATAGCAAAATTAGCATGAATTTCTTTTTCCTTCCTCACAAGTTCACGGATAGAAGATTTGTTCTTACCGTAGATCTTAGCAAACTCAGCATACAATTTTTTTTCTTTAAGTCAAGAACGTCTACCTTTTCACTTAAAGGAAACACTTTACAGCTTCTCTTTGACTTATCCAAATTGCCAGCATCACTATTCTTGCCTTTTGGGGCCATTATTAACTAAAATAAGGATTATTTGAACACAAGCATGGAGATACCATGACAGAAGATCTGATAACATAGATGGCTACTAAGTGACAAACAGGCAGGTAGCATCCACAGTGTGGATATGCTGCACAAAGGGATGATTTACATTCTGTGGGACAGAGTGAAAGGCAAGAGATTTCATGACGCTACTCAGAATGGCGCACAGTTTAAAACTTATAAGTTGTTTATTTCTGGAATTTTCCATTTAAAATTTCCCACTGTGGTTGACCGAGGGTAACCGAAACTGCAGAAAGCAAAATCACGGATGCGGGTGGACTTCTATAAAATTGAGAACCAATAAACATCCGTATAATTTTTAGAAGTAAATAAGTCATTGGTGGACTTGGTTGGAGCACTTTCAGGGAAATGTGGGGGCCAAAGACAAATTGCAGATAGGTGAAGAGTAAGAGAGGGGAAAATGAAACCATGTACAACAGTTTCTTAAACAAATTTGGATGAGGGAGGGAAGTATCTTTATTATAGATCCAATACTTCATTTTGATGTGCAGAATATTCTCCTCTTCTCTTCACTGCCCCAATCCACAACACTAGATTGAATTTTTGTAGTCAGCTGAGTTTTTTATTTATTTAGAGATTCTTGTTGACTAGCCTGGTGCCTGGAGCTCCACGAATATTGTTACATAAATGAGTGACTGGGGCAGAAGTGAGGAATATTTTTTCCATCACTATTTCCCAGAGAAATATCAATTATTTGGATGGAAATTATTTTGAGGAAGTGGAGTACAAATCTACGTGAAGTGAATTGAGTCTTCACGAGGCCAGGATACCACTCATTTAATTACACTTTCAATGAAACTCAGTAATATCCTTCTCTCTAATGGAAAACCGACTTTCTAAACAATTAAGAGAATTAAAACTTGTATATGACATTATTATATCGGCAACAGTCCCACTGCAAGTACATGAGACTGTCACAGCAATAACTGGAGAACTAAAATAGATGTCTATGTAGACAGCTACACATTTACTGCCTGAGGCTCAGAACCAATCATAACTCTAGGTGAACTCATTCCTCAAAGCACTAGGGGAAGCTGGAGGAGACTTCCAGGTGACCCCTGGATGGCTGGTTTCTGGGCTATATATAGCATGGGCTGAAGTGTGCTGTCAAGATGCAGCATTTAAGCATTCTGAACTCCATTAAAATATTCCTTTCAAAGATAAAGAACTGAAGACTGAATGCAGGAAGAATCTGCTTTTTGCTTTTTTGGATCTGGGCTCAGGGGCAATGGTGCTGGAGATGTGGATTTAGATATGACCAGTATGGAGATGGTGACTCCAGCAGGGAGGATCAAAGAGAGAGATCAGAGAGCACTGTATCGTTGGAAGAGGAGAGGGTTGTCTCTTGAATCTTATGGAATCCTGGCATTGATCATTGGGCAGGAAAAGAAAAAGTTTCAAAGGGACTGGAGGAATGGTCTCTATGCTAGAGCAGTATGCACTCCATTTCTAATTTTCTTCCTTTGCGTTTCGAAAAATAAAAATAAAATCCATCAGATTAGGTATCAGTCTTCTCTTAAGAAATGTTTTCAAAAATTGCGTCTTTCTTTAAAATATTCCCCAATGTATTGTTTTTGGACTTCGTCGTGAACGTGCAGCCAGAATTTATTGGGCACCTACTATATACTCCATACTCCAAGAACAGCTTGGTACTTAAACTTGTGTTGTTTTGTACAATGCCCACCTTCAATGTAGAGATGAAAAATGGTCCTGGATTACACAGAGGTAGGAGGCAGGGCTAGAATTTGAATCCAAATTTTCTGAACCCTATGATCTTTCCATAATAGTTGATATGGCTCTTTGATAAATATATTACCCGTAGAATATGTGTTCTCATATCTTTCCTAAAATTTTAAGATTCCAAGGCCTGTAGAACCAGTCATGTCATTCCACAGTGACAACCTGAATGTTTTAAAAGGCATCAGATATATAACCCTTCCAACAGAAGTCTCTGTTGCTTATTCAGAGTCTGCATAATGGTGGGCCAGAGGTGTAATGTTGGGTGATTATCCTCTGAACTTGACTTTCTCCAAATTCATTGTAGACATACAAGAGAAAATGTGTATATTAAGGTGGTCTAAGGTCAAACACATGGAATCATCTTACGTTGAAAATACGGTTTTCGGTGTTTTAGAAAGTGTGTTGGGCATCTTTTTGCCTTAGAGCATAGTCTCTGACAATTGGGAGTTTAAGTCAGTTTGGTCCTTTCCAGTCCGTATGGGGTGGCTCAATTACATTGGAGAAGAAGCATAAGTAGTTTAAACAAGGTAAAACACACTAACTCCATATTTTGACATCTCCTACAAGAAAAAAAAGGAATTTTTAAGTGGCACCCAATGTTCATAGAACATTAGATAAGTAAGTCAAATTTCAGGAAGAAAAGAGAGGGAGAGACCAGATGCTATCAGGTTTCTGAGACGTCAAAGGTAAAGGACCCTCTTTCTCACCAGAAAAACGTGGGTGGGGGAGAGGCCTGTAGGGATCTGCTCTGTGATCTTTGGGCAACCTGATATGTAATTTAAAAGCTTCAAGGGGCTTGACAGTTGCAGCTATTTATCCTTATTTTAAGGCTTTAATTATGGTGGATAAAAAACACATACAAAAAAGTATCAATGACACATATAAAAGAGCTCAATGAATTATTATAAACAAATGAATTCGTAATCAGCATCCACATCAAAAATTAGAATGCCCCCAGAAAACTTGTCGCTAGCAAACTCCTGTCCAATCACAGCACCTTTCCTTCTGCCAAAGATCACTACTCTCCTGACATTTGAAGGAATTACTTCTTTGTTTTTATATCTTACCCACCTACATGTGCACCCCTAAACATTACAGTTGAGTTTTGCCTGTTTTTGAACTTTGTAAACTCTGCATTCTTTCGTGTGTTGGAGATTCATCCAGTTTTTGTGGGTAACTGTAGTTCATTATTTTTCCTGTATATTTCACTATTGCATGGCCATACATTATTTTGCCCATTCTATCATTGATGAGCATTTGGGTTCTTTTTGGTTTAGATCTATTAATAATGATGCATCTATGAACTTTCCTGTATCTGTCTCTTGCTGCCTATTTGAATATGCATATCTTCAATGTTAGAAAAAAATGCTAAACAATTCTCCAAAATGGTTATGACCAATTTACATTCCTGACAAGAGTGTGTAAGAGTTTACATTGCTTCACATAGCAGGTTTTTTCTTTTTTAATTTTGGACATCCTAGTAGATATTTAGTGGTATCAACTTGTGGTTTTAATTTTGTTTCTACTATAAGTAATGATGCTGAGCATTTGTTTGTATATTTATTGATCATTTGCATATAGTCTCTTATCAAGTACTTTCCAAGTTTAATGTCCATTTTTCTACATGATTGTCTTTTTCTTATTATTGATCTATAGAAGTTCTTTATATACGACTGACACAGGCCATTTGATAATTTATGAATTTTGTTTGTACATAGCAATGAAAATTGTTCTTATTGATTGATTTGTGTTAAATAACCTTGCCGAACTCACTTTTTGGTTGTAAAAATGTATTTATTGATTCTTCTGAACTTTATACTTAAAACTAATGTTATCTCTAATAATGACAATTTTATTTACTCTTATCCAAACTTTACACCTTTGATTTAGCTTTTTTGTTCATTTAATTGACTACTACATTTAACAAGCATATTTTTATTGTTATTGCTGTTCTCAATCTCAAAAGGATAAATTGGAATATTTTGCTATTAATTATGATTTTAGATGTAAGTTCTAACATATACACTCTATTAGTAAAGAAATTTCTTTCTATTTATATCATGCTGATATTTTTAAAAATATTATGAAAGATGTTTGATCTTCGTCAGATTTTTTTCATCCCTTTTCATTTTTAAAATTTATTCTGCTAATGCAATAAATAATAATAATTTTATGTTTCAAATGCTAACCTAACCTTGCATTCTTGTAATAACTCCAACTTGGTTATTGGGTTTGCTCATTTTTATTTAATGATTTTTTAAATCTATATTAATGAGGGATATTTGACTATAATTTTCTATTCTCCTGGATGTTTCAGATTTTTGTATCAAAGTTATGCTGGCTACATAAAACAAATTAAAGGTTATTCCTTTGTTACCTATTCTCTGGAATATTTTATGAGAGATTTTCAATTTTCCTCAATGCTTTGTGGAATTTGCTGGCAAATTTTCTTGAAGCAAAAACTTTAAATCATTGATTTAATTTTTTCTAAAATGAATAGTATTTGGCTTTTCTATTTATTTTTGAATTCCTTTTGCTAAATAATATTTTTCTGGGAATTTGCCCATCTCATCTAAATTTTCAAACCTATTGGCATACATTTTCTCAAAATATCTTTTTATCTTTGAATATCAGACACTCGGTAGTGACGGCCCTGACGTAAGTTACTTGTTTCTTCTCGTATGTTTCTTTATCCAACTCACCACAACTGTAGTAATTTTATTATTTTTCCCCAATAAACAACTTTCACTTTGTTGATTCTCTCTATTATGCATTTATTCCGTATTTCATTAACTTTTGCTTTTATATTTATTATTTCATTTCCTGTACTTCCTTTGAGTTCACCTTGTTTTCTTTCTAACCTGAGGTAGATTTTAAAATTACTGCTTTTCAGCCATCCTTATTTACCCAGATGTGCATTTAAGGCTATAGATTTTCCTTTAAGCATGGCTTTAGCTGTCTTCCAAAAGTTTTGAGATGTCATACTTTTTATTATAACTCACTTGAAATACTTTTTAAATTCTCACTTTGATTTTTTTCCTTGACATCTGGGTTATTTCTTCCACCTCCTGGAGTATAATAAGCATGTTATTTTAAGCTTTATAATTTTATGTTTGATAGTTCCAATATCTCAAGTCTTTAAGAGGCTTTGTAGAATGTCTGGAGTTCCTTCTGGCTTTTCTTCATATTGCTTTTTTGTTTTATAAACTGGTGATATTTTATTATGTGCTATAAATTATGCATTCGAAACTGTTTGTAGAAATAACACAAAACAGAGGATGATGTTTCATCCTCCAGATATGATTTACAGTTGTTTCTGTCAGGTACCGGAGGCCTCAGCAATCTGGAATTCTCTTCACCCAATTTGCTGATTGAAAATATTCAAACTTGAGTTGCTATCTCTGTGAGGCCCTGTCTACTTCTGCTTCACTCTTCTTCCTAAGCTGGAATTTTTCTGTGGCTCAGCTTAAATGAGGATTTTCATCAGGGCCCCCCTTACTGAGTTCCAGACTCTAATTCCTGATGGTCTAGTCTCCTGGGATGGTCAGAACAACTGATGAACCCTCCTCTCCTCAACTGCCCCATACTGAATGAGGCAACTTCCCCTCGGGGAAAAGCGACCTCAGATCCTAGACTCACTCTTATTGGACCTCTGTCCTCCCCTGTATTCTGGCCTTGTCACTTTTTAGAGTCCTGTGAGTAATCTTATACCTTCAAAGAGAACACATAGCCAACTTTTCTGGTTATCCTCATCATTCCAAATTGCCTAGTTCATCATTACTAGAAGCAGAAGTCCAGACAGATATTTTTCTTCCCCAATATAAATAAAAGACAACAAGAGTCTCCTTGTTTTCGATATACCAATTCAAAAAGGCAACATAAGTTACCAGGTTTAACTTACTCACTGTCTTAGCTTTTGTCCTGATGCAATTGGATCTTCAGTCACTTATATCATTGCAGCATATTGCTCTGAGCGACTTTTGCTGTTATAAGCATATGGTGTTTTTAGTTCTACTGTTAATTCCTTTCCACTGGACTTGTTTAAAACATGCTCATTATCAATTTAGATGCTGGTTTATGTATGCATTACATTCTAAAATGCCTGGCTAGCTTCCTCGGGAGATGAAATTATGAACTGGTCACTTAGATTTGCATATATTTTCCAGGACTTATTTGCAGAATTATCAAGTACCAGCTATACAAGCTTTGAAAAACCTGCTGTACCATGCCTCAGTACACTAGGGAGCATTGCCCCCCTTATTTCACGTGGAATGTCTCTATCGAAGCAAAAGGAAAATGAAAGTATGGGAGCCTGACTTGTGTGAAGATTTGACTCTAAAGTTGTATGAAACTTTCCCAAAATTAATCCAGGATTTTCAAGGAAAACTCACAAGAATATGAAGCATTCACCTTCATACATGTCATGGTGAAGTGGATTACCCAGACTTTGAAGCTGTCAATCAAAGTGAGGGAAAAGAAGTCAGTTTAAGAATGCTGGAATGAAACTTCTTTTGTTTAGATTTCCAGATATAGTTAATATTTATTGTTTTGTCTGTCCTCAAACTCTTCTTTCTTCTGGAAATCTCCTCCTCTCTACTTGGAAGAAATGGCTTCTCTTTCCCTTTTCAAATATGTGATCTAAAAGGATGCTGTGATCAGTCTACTTGCATGGCCAGAATACTCGGCCTAGGTGTGGAAACATTTTACAATCTAAGTGCCACATCTCCCTCTTCAAAGCCACTGGCCTGAGTGGTGGGTAGGTGACCTGGGCCTGGACAATCAACCTAGACCTTGTCTAGATTATGTAATTTAAACCAATCGAAAAGAGCTTTTCCTTTTGTGATGGCAAATTTAGGAAGATGTGAGCTCAAAGTATCTGGCAGAATGAGAACAGCAGGGGTAAAGAAACTCACACAGAGAAAATCAAAGATGAATAAAGTGAAATTTCTGATGATCTTGAGCACCACGCCCCACTGACCAGGAGGCCCAGTGGTACTCCTTGCCCTTCCAACAGTGGGACAAATGGTCCATTAAATTCCTCATTTTTGGTTTAAGCTACTTTAAGTTGGATTCCTTTAATTTTTGACAAAGTTTTTGGGTTACCAGATAAAACAGAGGATTTCCAGTTAAATTTGAGTTTCAAATAAACAACAAATACTTTTTAGCCTTATTCTCATGCAATATTTGAATTTGAATTAATGTCAACTTAAATATGAATTCAGATAAACATAAAAAATATTTTAGTACAAGTAGGTCTCAAACATTGCACGAGGGCTGCTTATATCAAAAATTATTTTTTGTCTATCTAAAATTTAAATTGAACTTGGCATCCCATATTTTTATGTGCTAAGTCTGATGACTTTGAGTTAAAAGACTCTTGACCAACACGTAGGCCATATTCTGGTTGCACATTTTGAAAATTCATGAATAAAATTCTTTCATTAAATGTACACTCAAAATAATAAAGTGTATTCATTTTTATTAACTAATTTATTCTTATAACGACTGATTTATTTTTACTTAAACTCAATTGAACAATTTTACTTTTATTGAATTTCTACTGTGTGCAAGACACTGTGCAGGTTTCAGGAAGCGATAAAAATAGATATGCAACCCTTGCTTCTAAGGACCTTAAAATCTAGTTGGGAGAGAAAAATTAAATTTATTGCTATAATTTGTGGAAAATATAAAACAGGAGAGTATAGTCTCCAATTTATTTAGCACTGTATAATTTATCAACTATTTTCAGCTGACTGTTCTCACTGAGTTCTTACAACTTTGTGAAATAGAATTATTATAACTGTTCCCATTTTTTAAAAGAATAAATTGGAGTTCAAAGACATTAAGTAATTTTCTTAGATCTCCCAGGTAACATGTAACATAGCCAAAATATAATTCCAGTTATTTTTACTCCAAAGTTTTCCACTCTATTACTCTGTCATTAATTATTAAATAAAATTTTGGAATATATGGCATAGAGTATAGACCAAGGGCGATGTAAGGAAATGTTACGTGGAATCTGTAGGAGACTGTATGAAGGAAGTAGAATATGAGAAGGACTTTAAAAAATGGGTCTGATTAAATGGCAGAACAGAGAAGAACTAAAAGGTATTTAGGAAAAAGGAATGCAAAGAATTTGAGGAAAGAGGGAGGACATACTCATCGGAGGCCATTGGAGGAAACAGTCCTTCTGGGATAGAAGTTTAGGAAAGTTACTAAATTGAACTCTGTCTGCATTCATGAGTGAAAGAGAAAAACATGACCATCAACGCAAGACACTGACAGGAAATCATAGCATATCCCACTAGTCCATTGACTTGACCACGCTACTGGACAAACATTTCATGATTTTTCTTCTTCCAATTTCCAACCCATCCTTCATTCTTACTCTCAGTTGATGGTCTTTGTTTCCATTTCCCTGGAAAAATAGAAACTTTTAGAAAAGAATTTGCTGATGACTCACAAATGTTAATCTCCAGACGATTGCCTCAACTCCACACTTGTGTATCTATCTTGCTGCCTGTTCCTCATGTTCATTTGGATATCCAATGAGTTCTCAAAACGTCTCATAATCAAAGCTGAATTGCTGATTTTCATCTCCCGTACCTGCAGTCAGTAATGCCATCATTCCACATCGTTAGGCCATTATTCTCAACTCCTCTCCATCTCACACTCCATATCCAATCCATCAAGCATTCCTTTTGGTGGGAAACTTAAAATATACCTAGAACTTAATTGCTTTTCGCTAGCTACTACTACCCCCTTGGTACAAGGCATCATTATCATACCCTGGATTACTGCCATTGTCTCCTAACTGGGCTATCTTCTTGTAATCTTGCTTTCCTTCAGTCAGCTACGAATACAGCACCTAAGTAATCCATGTTATGATTCTGTGCAGAACCTGCCAATGGCAGCATCCCACCTCCCTGTCGGCAAAGCCCAAGTCCTTACAATGGCCCACAAGGCTCTACAGGACCCAGCCTTCTGTTACATCTCTGACATCTTCTACTCTCACCCCTTTCTTTTCCTGCACGCCAGTGACCCTGACCTTCTTGCTATATATCAAAAACGTATGACCTGCTGCTACCTCAGGGCTGTGCACTGGATATTTTCTCTGCATAAATTTTTCCCTCCCCAATTGTCTTACTCCGTCATCTCTTTCAATTCCTTTACTCTCCTTTTAAAAATTGCAACCCCATGCCAGTGCCTGGCTTTCTCTATCCACTTTCCCTGCTCTATTTGCCTCTACTGCATTTAATATAATCTGATCCTATATATGTGTCTTACTTATTCATTTATTGTCTGTCTCCTTCCACTACAACATAAGCTTCATAAGGAGAGGGACATTATTTTGCCCATTTGCTGGATTCCTAGTGCTGAGCACAGCGCCTTTCACATGGCCTTTCACAGACTAAATAAATATGCGTTAAATGGATAAATGACTGTGGCCATAGTGTCCAGATCTATGGCAGTCTTTGAAACCAGGCAGTGAAGTATAGAGTCACTGAGCCACTAAGGTTCTTGGCAAGATGAAATATATGAGAGTTAATATAGCAGAAATAGCTAGGATATATTGTATACATGGGAGGAACTAAGATAATAATTAATCATCTGGGGGCTTGATGGTGGTGGCAGAGTCTTCGAAGGTCTATGTGGGGTCAATGAAGGTGAGATTCTTGAAGTATTCTCACAGTTTCCGGGTGTGATCACTAGATGTGAGACAAAGAGGCCAGATGGGAGGCTGTCACAGTATTCCAGGTTTGAAAAGATGTGGGTATGAATTAGGAGTGTGACTGGCAACGAGAAAGACAGAAAGGCACAAATGTGAGCGATGGTTAGGGAAAGATACATAGGATTAAAGGGCAAGTGGAAATGGAATGGGTGGTACAGGTAATGGATGACCTTGAGCCTTCCAAATTAGGATACTGAAAAAAAAAGAACTGCACCTCTGATTGAAAAGAGCTGTCTGGCTAAGAAAATGGTTTCTCTTTGCTGTTTTTGACTTATTTTTTACTTTCAGGTAGGGAGAGAGAGCAACAGCAGACAAAAGATGAAGGCTGAATCCATAGTCACTAGTGACTTCCTGCTTGTCGAAATTGGTGAAAATTCTTTTAGAGATTAGACAAATACTTGAAGACTCTCTGGGGTGCTCCAGCTCTGCTTGGATGGTATCACTTTGTACCCTCTCTCCATGGCATGATGGGATCACATATTTCCTTTAGTCTTTTTATTAAAAAGAATTAGTTGTTGTTGTCCCATTACGCTACCAGTAAGGATGTGTTCAGTGGCACTATTACAAAGTGAAGTCAAGGTCACTTGGGAAGTTTTTGGCTTTGCTGGGAATTCTCACTCACTAAATTCCCCGTAGTCGTGTATCAGAACAGGTCACTGTTACGGTTTGTCAGCCATGCTCAGTGGTAGAAGCTCGTACACCATCTGTTCTCAGATGCCTGGTTTTGCCCAGAGCTATTTGTTCCTCTTTTTTTTTACCCCCACCAACTTCCACAAATCACAAGCAGGAAAATCTTAACAAATTTTTCTAGTATTGGAGTGATTGAGTGTTAAATGAATTAAACGTGGGGAGGTCACCTCATAGAGGGATTATGCTGAAGTTCATACATACAGAGAAACAGCAATTACCCTGAAGGCAGATGAGTTTTCTTTTTGGTCCCTGGACAGACTTGTCTTAAAAGGTTGGAAGGAAGTGAGAAGCCATTCCCTGTTTCCCTTGTAGCTCCTTTTGCCCGCGACTAAGGCTGAGGAAAGGAAGGGAATTAGCATTTATACAACGTTATAACTACCTGCCATGACTGAGAGTTATTATGTGCTGGTCTCTATACCAGCATTTTAAACATAAGATCACAGTTAAGAAAATCTTGAGTTGGTTCAATCTAATCATTCTTTTTAAGATCAAACTCACCTTTAAAAATTAGAGAACATAACTGCCTTATCCTATACTGCTAAATCTACTCCAGAGAAGAACCTGGGGGATTTGTGTATTCAAGAAACACCCAATGATTCTCAGGGTCAGGTGAGTGTGGGAATTACGAAAGAGGGAAATATCTGAGTTCAGAAGCCAGAGAAATTGGTGTGAGGTCCAGCTCGACACTCACAAACTGAGGTCACTTGGGTCCAATCAACCTTCACAAATCTTGGTTTCCTTAGTTTTGAAATAAGAAAAATAGTATAAATCCCTTTTAATGAAAAGAGAAATCTCAAATGACTGGTTCCCAATCGATATAAAAGAATGAACCCTACCCAACATTTAAAAATTAGAGAACATAAATCCTTTGATCCATTTGAACTAAAAGACTGTTCAATGCTTCATAAAGTTGTGGGCGAATAATCTTACGCCACTTAAAATTTATCAACCAACTAAAAAATGAAAGCTTACGGCCATTTAAAAGCACTCAGATCCTCCTGTTGAACCTGTTGTGGTAAACCACATAATTAACGAAAGCAAATCGAGATGAGCTGTGCCAAGGTCAGCAAGTGCAGACACGCAGAAAATCCAAAATACGTAAATAAGCCGTTTGGCGCTTGGGATATACCATTAGACATTTTACAGCATTTTTACTGCTTATTCAAGTTAGCTTGGGGAGCTACTCTAAGTATTATGTAATCTATTCTAGGCAGTTGAGAATGAAATTTTAGACAAATATGAACTAAAATTTTAATGGAACTAGAGTTTACAATACTAATAAGTGAATTTCTCTACAGTCTTTCATTTAGCGAGTATTTATTTAGTCTCCTACACATAATATATAGTGTTGGCCACTGGGGAAGGGTACAATAACATTCAAAATTAGGAATTTGTAATTTAGTGGCAACAAGGAGAGGACAAGTCAGAAAATGCCAGAGTCACCGAAGAAGGATTGCAAAACCTGGACTTTCCTCCCTCGGAGATCCGAGGCTTTGCCCACATATATCACACGTGTAAACACATCAGACATATTAAATGCATATTCATATCCCTCCTGAGGTTCCAATTCTACAGACATGAGCCAGCTGAATATTGCTTAAATTTTGGTGTTGACTTTGGCCCTGTCCATGCTGGTCCTCCTTCTCTAAGTTCAAGGCTGCATCCAGAGGGCTCAGAAATTAAGGAGCGAGGCAAAGCAGTTGATGTGACCTACTTGGGTGAGGGAGATTTGGGGTTGAGTTCCTCTCTGCTCCTTGCATGCTATGCAAGTTTGGGCAACAAATTTATATTTTCAGTCTCTCATCTCCTCATCTGCAGAAACAGATAGTCTAATGAACCTCTACGGAGCAGGAAAACTGCTATTTAGTAGGTAAATATAAAGCTCTCATTACTCTGTAAACTGAGTTTATATTTAATGATAATAAAGAATTACTGATGCAAAATTTTAGATCGATGATATTAAGTTTATTTTTTAACAAAGTCTTATCTTTTGAAGATATATACTGACATACGGAGGTTCAATATCATGTTATCTCTACTTTCATATATTGAAATATGTATATTGAAATATATTTATAAGTTGAAATGTTCTATAACAAAAAGTTTATAAATGCAAGCTATTTGAAGAACAGCATGCAGGGAATGCCTTTTCCCAAACCAAAACTTTTTTTTCCCCTATCTATCTTTCTCATGAGCTTTTGTCATTTATTCAGGGATACGCTGAGTATACATAAGCAACAAAAGGAAGAACTATGGAAATAATCCTGCAGCATCCTTAAACTAAAAAGGGAAACTGTTGCGTGCTGCCAAAATCTGGGAAGGCCCTCTGGCTTCCCCACCCTGGGTCCCCCTTTCATGGCGCCTACTACAACATGGATTTATGCTCACCAGAATATCACCTACTGTATAACAAGCAGAGTATAAAGTACCATATTGGACTACCATATGGCTACTAACCTCAGAGGTTGGTAGCAACTATCAATGTAGAAATTTGAGAGCAGAATGAGCCTCAGGATAGATGAGTTCTCACTCAAGCATGCTATATAATTGGCTGTAGTGAGAAACTAAAAAATGTCTCAGAAACCAGATGGATTTGAAATGTTCCATTATTCATAAACACTTTTTTTTTTCTTTTTGCATTTGTACTTGTTCCCATTCCCAAATATTCTGCCACAGAAATTTGCTGAAGAAGGTGTGAAAGGGACAAAAATCTTTGCTTGTTTTTCTGGAAGGTGTCTCTGCAGCCACGGCACCGAAGGAGCTAGAAGAAATGGCCGGGCAGTCTGTTTAAGGACTCCTCTCCGTCTATTTGTGTTTTGGGGGTTGGGGGGAGGGGAGGGGGGTTTGTTGTGAATGTGGCCACAGGTAATCACAGGCTGTCTGAGCTTGGAGCTGTGGAAGTTCATCATTTCCAAACTCCAAACTGCTGTTTCTTTTGATCATTCAAATAACAGCCATCGATGTCCTTGTAACACGAAGCCACTCCCTAGGGGAGAAAATTACTCAGTCTACTTCCTACCTTCCATCCTCTGTCACCCTCCACTCCTTTCCTCCAGCTAGAAAGAGAAGGTAGGGCCACTTCAACTGGAGGTGGAGATTTTTTTCAAATAAATAACATGCTGAGCAACAACAGGGAAACTCATCAGTGACATTTATAAACAATGAAGGGTTATAGCACCCTCTCAGACAAGCAGCTTGCAATTTGGTAATTTACATACCAGATGAAATGCAAGAAGGAAGGCACCTTTCAAAGAGTATTTGTTTGTGAAAGAAGAAAATCCAGGCCCTCTGCTCTGTAACATGGTAACAGAGAATGCAAGATCGTGCAACAACCACCGGACAGCAAAACCATAGCATTTCATCATATATTTCGCTCCCCTTAGAAATAATGCATCTACTTTAAGGATGTTGAGAAAATGTCTGTTTAAGCCATTAGCCTAATTATTGTTCAGGGAACCGATTGTTTTGTGTGATTTATATTGAGAATTAAATAACTGATGGAGTTGATGTGGTAATATACAACTAGTATAAAAGATTAACCTACCCATGCTTTCACATCTAAATCTTACTCATCCCAACTTCAGTTCCTTACCTCAAAATTGCCAGTGTGTCTAACAGGACAAAATCCATAACTGAGAACTTCAATTTAAATGCAGAGAAATGTAACAGTCATAACGACAAAATACAATGTGTATTTTGTAGGGTTACTAATGATTTTATTATAGCTACCTAGAATTTTTATATGTCTGGGTCTCAGTTATGGAGAAGAATGTAACTTTAGAGACTCAGGTAGAACATAATTGTGAATGACTTAGTTATAACTTAAGAATATATTTAACTTTTTACAAAAAATTGACTTTTTTTCATTATATTAGTTTAATAGTAAAGATATTTTGTTGCGATGGTCAATGGGATTGTATTTTTGACTTGCCTTTCTGCTAGTTCGTTATTAGTGCATAGAAAGGCAACTGACTTTTGTATGTTGATTTTGTACCCCGCAACTTTGCTGTAGTTATTGATTAGTTCTAATAATTTTCTGGTGGGTTCTTTAAGATTTTCCATGTATAGAATCATTTCATCCTCAACAGTTCACTGCAGCATTATTCACAATACTCAAGACGTGGAAGCAATCCAACTGCCCATCAATGGATGAATGGATAAACATGTGGTATATATATACAATGGGATACTCCTCAGCCTTTAAAAAAAAGACAAAATCGTGCCATTTGTGACAACATGGATGTAACTTGAGGGTATTATGCTAAACAAAATAAGCCAAACACGGAAAGACAAACATAGCACTATTTCACTCATATGTGGAAGATAAACAAACACTTGGATAAGGAGAACAAATTAGTGGTTACCAGAGGGCAAGGGGTTGGGGGGAGGGCAGAAGGGGTAAAGGGGCACATGTGTATGGTGATAGATAAATACTAGATTATTGGTGGTGAACACAATGCAGTCTATACAGAAACTGATATACAATAATGTACCCCTATAATTTACACAATGTCATAAGCCAATATGTCTTCAATCAAATAATTTAAAAAAAAAGATATTTTGATGTTCTCTGTGCAGATATCACTTGGCACAGCAGTCCTTCCAACCCCGCTTTCTAGGCTGGGGACAGCCCCAATCCTCTCAGCCCTTCTTTGACTCATTTCCCAGGGACTGCTGCCACTTGTGTATTCTCAGATATTTGCTCTCCACGCCATGCATTATCTCTGCCATACAACATTGCATTTAAAATTGCCCTATCTTTTTTGGCCTGCGAGAAATCTTAGAGACCATCTCATTCAAGCTTCTCTTTCTGTAAACTGAAGGACATCTAATGGCTTGCCCAGGGTCAAAAGCTATCTACAAACCCAGGATAGGAAGCAAAGCATAGACTTCTCACATAACAATGGTACCATCTTATTATAGTCTGTTTTATATCATCATCCAATTGCTTTGATTATGACTTACTTCCAAAATGGTTTATAAAACCTGTGATGGTACAGAAACTATCTTATCTATTTATTTTCTCCCACAGCGCAATGCTGGAAACATACTAGAAAAGCAAAGACCATATTGACTATGTTGGAAAGTAATGAGAAATATAATTTTTCTTATTGAGTTGAAATTCACATAAAATTAACCATTTTAAAGTTAACTATTCAGTGGAATTTAGTACATTCATAATGTTGTACCACCACCACTTCTATCTAGTTTCAAACTATTTTCATCACCCCAAAAGGATACCAGGTATCCACTAAGTAGTTACTCCACATCCTCCCCCACCCAGGCTCTAGCAACTACCAATCTGCCTTCTGTCTCTATGGATTTACCTATTCTGGATATTTCATATAAACGGAATCATACACTACGTGACCTTTTGTGTCTGGCTTCTTTCACTTAGCATAATTGGAGTTTCACCCACCGTGTAACATGTATCAGTACCTCATTTATTTTTATGGCTGAATAGTATTCTATTGTATGTATATATCACATCTGGTTTGTCCATTCATCCATTGATGGACATTTGAGTTGTTTCCACCTTTTCGCTCTTGTAAATAGTGCTGCTATGAACATGTGTGTACATGCATTTGTTTGAATTCCTATTTTCAGTTCTTTTGAGTGTTTACCTAGGAGTGGAATTGCTGGTTCATATGGTAATTCTGTGTTTAACTTTTGAGGAACTGCCAAAGTCTTTTCCATAAGGCTGAACCATGTATACGTGAGGAATACAATTTTGGATTAGAAAATTACAAAATATAGTATGATTTTACTGTATAAAAACTACTCCTTGACAATTTGGTAAGAACTGCTGTCCAGTTCACCATTTATATGCACTCTCCATTTATAGGTGGAATTCTGACACATCTGGATTTTATAAGATGCATATACTGATTTTTTCCAGGATATGTTCAACTCAGGAACTCTCACAAGTTCATATCAATGCCTTCAGTTCTAATCTCTTGGATAAATAGTAGTGCCACTGTGCACAGTTGTTCAGGTTGTGCACAACCTATACTGCCATTTGCAGCTACCCTGATTAAGGAGTATTTGATTCTTTAGACTCTAAATTTGGCCCTTCCTGATGTGAGGAGTTATCAATCTACCCTAAAGTCCTCAGTCATTCTTTGGTGTCTAACTACTTACTTTACTGCAATCAGTGAACAATTATAATATCTCTAATGTCATGCACAAGTCCTTGTGCCAGATCCTCAGAGGGATTCCAAAAGGTGTGAGATGTAGATATTATCCTCAAGGAAATTAAAGATTTTAAGGAGAAATGAGACTGAAATGCTTGAAAAATCTACTCACAGTACAGAGAGTAAATACTAAAAAGCTATTTTTGTTTTCAGTGCTGTCAAGTCAATTTCAACCCCTAGAGACCCTGCATACAGCAGAGCAGAACTTGCCTGGTCTTTTTTTTTTTTTCCATCTTCTCATCTTCCGTTGCTAGACTAGACAATGCTCTGCTGCTATTCATAAGATTTTCATAGCCAAGTTTTTCAGAAGTGGGTCCTTCTTTCTAGTCTGTCTGGAAGCTCTGCTGAAACCATGGGTGACCCTCTTGTATTTGAAATATCAGTAGCTTAGCTTTCAGCAACACAGCAACATGCAGCCACCACAGTATGACAACTGACAGATGGGTAGTGTGGTTCCCTGACCAAGAAATGAACCCAGACCATGGCAGTGAGAGTATTGAATCTCAACCACTAGTCCACCAGGGCTGACCTAAGGAATTATAGGAAGAAAAAATTCTGGCTAAATGATTATTGAAAATTCACAGAAAAGATAAAATTTGAATTCAGTTCTGGAGAAGGGAGTAGTAGTTAAAAGGTAGAGAGAAAAGGGGCCGGCATTGTTCGTGTGTTGTACAGAGTATGCAAAGGGATAAAGCAGATTTAAGTATGAGTTTAAATAGAACAGAGAATTTATGCACCAGAGTAGTGGAGGAATGAGCTTGTAATAGTCTGGAAATACTTCTCAAAGAGACTGAATGTCAATCTGGTATTTATTCTGAAGATATTGGGTCTTTGAATGTGAAAGGATGCTGAAAAGCAATCTCTTAGATCAATTACTCCTACAGGATGGATTGGAGAGGGAGAAGAGTTATGAAGCTTCCATTATTCTCCAGGCACAACGTGATAGGGAAGAATCTGAATTAAGTTAAAGACAGAAGAAACTGAAGGCATGTGAGAAAATCTCAATGATAAATAAAGAGGACTTGGTGACCGATACGGTTTGGGTTTTAGAGGAAGGAAAAGGAGTTGATGGTGCCATCAGGTGTCAAGACTGGAGGACTGAACAAATGGTGATATTCTTTATAGAGTTGATTCATCTGGAAGAACAGAGGAGAGGAAGATGTCAGGTCAACGAAGACAATGAAACATTTAAGTAGAAACATGTGCTTGATCATCATTGTGGCAAAGAGACTGTGTCTTGATAAACTTCTCATCTTTCTAGAAAAAGCTTTGGAAAGTTGTTTCAATAAGGTGATATTTGAAGACATTTGAAAGTGAATGAGATCTTTGAGGATGTGTGCTGAGTCTACCTATTAAAGGACATCCCTTCTATCTAGCCCAGTCAATTTTTTAAAATATTTTTGTTTCAATGAGCTGTATCCCTCAAAGAGAAAAAACCAATGGATTCCACACTCTTGTTCTCCAATCTTCCCATCAAAAGCAATGTTGGGCAAAATCCAGATGTCATCCCTACTGCCTCCAAGAACTCAACCTGAACCTGTGAATTTTCTGTCTTCTGAATGATCCCAAGAGCCTGAGCTGGTGTTGCTCACTTGGTGGTTGGTAGCTCAAGAAGAAGATGAGTCAAGCTCTTCTGGAACCAACCAGGTACTGATTGTAATTTGGATAGGGGCTCATCTGACTGTTTACTTTCTCCAGAGTGCTATTTGAGGTTTCATAGGGGAAAAAATCAATAGGCATATCACTTTGCCTTATTTGGCATAAACAGGGACAAGCTTTATTCTTCCTAATCTGTCTAAGGAGATGGATGACAAAAAGAGCAAGTGACCGTGATCTCTAAGTAATGGAAAATTAATTAGAAATTTTTAGATATTACTTATTCTGCCATAGCATCTTTCAGACAACATTGCAAATATTGCCTAAGAGAAAAGATCATAACTGATTTATTAGCTCCAGCTGTTCCCCATAACAGGTAAAATTGTTAAATGGTGGTGCCAAGTGTTTCTGATCCTAAGCAGGGAATTCTGCAGTCTTCCATAATATAATAAGACAGAAGAGAATAACAGCAAGACAAATAATAACATTTTTAGAAGAGTTTCTCGATGTGAAGCTCTGTGATGGAGATTATTTTATTTAATCTTCACACTGTATATATGATAATTAACGTCATTTTGGGGAAAACTCACCCTTACAGAAGCCCAAGTTTCTAAGTCAAAGGAAATACAAATTGAATGCTTCGGGCTGCAGCACATCTTCTTAACCACGTAACAATTGAGAAGTGTTAAACTGAGGTAAAGAGACTGGAAGGGAAAATACTGACGAATGTAGAGTTAACTCTAAGGGGAAAGATTTAAGAAGACGGTCACATTAAACATGTTTCAAATCAAAGAGGTACACCAAGGAGGACATAGATTAACAAAGGACGTGAATCTGGAGAAAATGAAGTCATTGCGTGGAACTTTGAGAAAGTACATTTTTACATTAGTCCTGAGAGTAGAAATCAGATGGAGGCAATTCAGGTGTGACTGGGTAATGAACATGTGGTGGAGCTAAAAAGAACAGAAAACAAGGCAGCCTAGAAGCCTTAGATGTCTTACAGTGACAAAAGAAAATATGGTAGCTGCCTTTGAAGAATCAAGTGAGCTTTCCTTAGTACATGAATGAAGACAGACATGGGGCTTGTCAGCTGAAAGGAAGGCCAAAGGAGATGGAGAGAGAAGGGAGATTTGAAGGAAGAAGCAAGATCAGGAGCTTGGGTCAAGAAGTAAGTTCTTCAAGGCAAGATAAATACCTCTTTTTTGTAAGAGAGGAGGAGGTAAAGATGGGTGGCTAAAAAGTAAAAACCCACTACCATTACGGCACAAATCCCAACATTTTATTTTAGTTAGTTAATTAGTTTTTTTTGCTTCAGAGGCAAGAACATTCCTCTCCTCCCTCAAGCTTGAAAAGTTCAGACCACCTTTAACCCCATCCATTTTCTCACTCTTACATCTATTCAGCTTCTGGATGTCAATGATTACTTTCCTCTCTGACACCCCGTTTCCGTTCCCACCAGCACTTGTAGTCCCACCACTATCCTGTAGTCTTCTGATAATAATAACATTAACTGAACCCTTTCCATGTTCCAGGCACTGTGATTAAGTCTTAGAACGGCTCTGAAAGAGGGGCGTTATTACACCATTTTGTGGGAAGACGCTAATGCTTTCAGAGGGGAAGTAAATTTTTGAGTCCGTATGATTATAGGTGAAGAACCAGAAACCAAGCTCTGGTCTGTCTAACTGAAAAACCGTCCTCTGCCATACCACACTCTTGAAGGCTAAAACCTCTTTTTTTACAGGATAAAGAAAATATTTCCAAGAGTTATGGTGGAAACCAGGCTAGAGAATCAACAGAGACGGCCATCAGGCCTGATAGCCCCATTGGATTTAGAGAGTGAGAATTTGTAGTGGTCACTTCCACTCAATTCAGTGACTTCTTCCAGGAAGGTACTACAGCCTGTGGGTGGGAACATAAAAGAAATAGTGAGGATCATCACAGGGGAGAATTGTCACGACAAGGAGGACAAGCAAGCTAGAAGCAAGAAACCAAATCACAGCCTTGAGATTCAAGGAAAACATGATTGAGCTCAGAGGTAAGTGAATGGCTCTCACCTGAGGGCCCCCTGTGCTGAGACCAGTTGGGGTGGAGGCCTCCTTTTATCATCTTCAGCCTTGAGCATGTAGTTTTGTCTTTTGGTCTTCAAGTTCTGGCCTCCTGGCACTCCTAATCTTAGTCCATTTATTCCTCCTCATCTCAAGCCTTTTCTTTTTCTTTTAGTTTTACAAAGGGATAAAGGAAGAGTATATATATTATATATTATATATATATATTCAAGTACATATATATATAGTTAAACTCCACCACTATAACAAATTTACTGTTTTCAAGTTTTCTACTTTTTCTCCCAGTCCTTGTACAGAATCACATATGGATTTTAAATAGCTCCAATGAGAGAAGAGATGCCATATTTTACTATGTGTGTTTCACTCTTCCTTACCTTTCAGAATTTTCCAGAGGTTAAGGCTCAATTACGTTGCCCTCATTTTTCCCTAATCGAGCTCCTCTGTTGAACAAAAAGATTCCTCTCAAACTTTTATTATTGACAACAAGGCTGCAAGAAAATATTTATGAAGAAAGCAATCTCTTTCTGTTGGATTGTTTCCTCAGTTGAAAATTTCAGAAGTGGAGTTACTGGGTCCAGATATTCTCTTTTGTAAATAAGTCTTTATATGCCCATGAGCTAATCTTTCATTGTTCTCTTTTACCACTCCCATGTACAAGGTAATTATTTCCCTAAATGTGGATTTTCAAAGACACAATAATAGCTTTAACATTCATATCACTCCTATCATTGCTAAATAGCACTTTTTATAGAATGCATATATAATTGGAGGAGTTACTTATAACTATAGAGTATAGCATTTGTATTAAAATAAAATCTCCTGTATGTTTCTCAATAATCAATGCATTGGGCACCTTCACTTACTTTGAAAATCATTTACTGATTGAAGAAATATTTATTTTTTGGCAGCTACAAACTCTTGCCCTCACATTTTTATGATTCTACTAGGAGAGCAATCAATGACAAGAGTGATGAGGAAGGTGAGCCCAAACTGGCAACTGGAGCACGAAGAGGAGTTACCCTACTCAGACAGATTGCAAGAAAAATAATTGTTTTCTTTTGTTGACAAAGCTGCATCACAAAAGAGATACATAAGAGCATTTTATTTGGAGGACCTAATTCAGGATTTTATGTATGTTACGCAGTCAAGTCAACTCTGACTCCTAGTGACACTATGAATGAGTGACATCCACAATGTCCTGTCCTCGATGCCCTGCTCAGCTCCTGTAGACTCATGGCTTCCTTTATGGAGGCAATCCTTGTCATATGTGGTCTTCCTTTGTCTCTCTTTAAGGTTTTAGAATTCATTATGTAGGCTTTTCTACAGAAGAGTTTACTCAATCCAAGCAGTCTAGCATGCATCGTCCATACCCTGAAGTTATTTTATCACTTGCTTTAAAATGGGGATAATTGAAAGAACATATCCTAGAACTGTGGGAAGTCATCAGTCATGCCCTTTCATCTGGTTATTGGATGGTGAGAAATGATCTTCATGGATATCTGAAGGCACTGCAGAGTTGAAATAACCACTTAATGGTTTGTGCTTCCTGGTGACTTTCTTCTGTCTAACCTCAGTTCTTACAAACTTTTTTTTTGGCGGGGGGGAGGGTATTTTCCTCGTAATTCTAAGAAAATGACAATATAATCTAAAATACACCTTCTTTTGAAAAATATAATATGTAGATTCATTGAATCTGTCGTGCTATTGACTTCTCTCTGTAGTCTCACAGATACGATGAAGAAATGCCTTCATTTTCATGTGGCGGATATTTAGGCTCTTTTTTTTAACATGTAATAGGAGGTGTGTGACTGATAAAGTGTTCATGTCACCTTGCAACCAAAATGCAAATACCAGGTTTATTTTCTCCTAAACCTTTGTATGTAGATAAAGACTTAACTGAATCACTTCTGTCTTAAAAAGTGAGCTCTTGCTTCCTAGTAATCCTCTCATTGTTTTCTGTGATTTTTTTCTATTACACGCAACGGTTCCTGACCTTTCTAGCCTTTGGCAACCTTAAACAACCTGATCATCGCTAATATTTTGAACATCTTTTGAAGCTCCACTGACCACTGCCACCAAAGAATGGCCACATGTGCTATATGGATCAGCGCTTCCTCCTGACTGTTTAACAAAAACCTCCCTGAGATGTTGATAAGTAAACAGACACCAACAAAAGAATGGTGGCAAATTACCCAGGGAGACTTATGGAAGTCATACTTCCCAAGTCAGGAGAAAAAGACAGGACATCGGTGATTCAGGAAAAGGTACAGTGCTCCAGGAGAGACAGGAAGCACTGACATATGGCAAGTGAATCAAAGAGAGCTGTCAAGTCTCTGTTCAATTGTTTGAGTCACAAAGTCCACAGTCCTTAAGCAATGTGGTACTTTGACCATAACTTGAGTGAAATCAGAAGCAATTGTTGGTGACAATGTCAGTGGTGGAAGGAGCATTGCAGAAGGAATGAGAATTCATTGTCCAATGAAGAGGAATGAGAAATTTGGCCTTGATTTTGGTTGAGGGTCATATACAGATAACTTGTCCAAAAGCCTGATTTGATTTTATTTGAGAGACTAATTTCCATGAAGACTTTGAATCTTCACAGATGATGTACTAATTTAGAGTTAGAACTGAGATGAATTCCAAGGAAGAACTAGAGAAGCCATACTTTGAGGAATGAAAACATGGATATAAAAATATTTAGGGAACTGTAAATCATGATAGACACAATAACAGTAACTATCCTACTGAAGAGGCTCAGAATTAGGATCACAAAGCTCTATTGCAAAGGAGATAATCTGATAGAGAAAGGAGATGAAAGCCTTTAAGTGGAGAAAGAGAGAGAGTGTGGAACCCAAGAGAGACATCTCCTGGAGGTATGTCAGTTCCAGCCTGCCTATTTCAGTTTCTGGCCACCACACAGCAACCACCTCTCTCTTCCCCCACCTCCTGAAGTCACTCAGATAAATCTCTGTTCCTTGAAACCAAAAGAAGCCCCCGCACTCTCTACTCCTGTCCCAACACATGGCCCATTATGCTTACCTTATGTCAAAGATACACTTGAGATCTTGGAAATTTCGTATAAATATTCTCAGATTCCTGAAAGGGGAAAGAAAGTAGCAGGAAAGGACAAACTAGTATGTGCGTTATAATATATAATAATATTGAGGTTATAGGGAAATGAAAAACACACCTGATGCTCTGTGTTCTTACTGAAAAACAATAACAAAAATCTAGAAGCCCCGAAGACGGTTTTCCTTTCTCTGACATTTTTATTCCTCCTTAAGATTTAGTTTCATTCACAGTGATTTCTTGGGTGAGTAAAATAATATTTCACTCAAGAGTTAAAAGGGGTCAGTTTGGGTCTTGTCAGGGTGCTTGGGATCTTTCTTGCTGACCTGGAATTAGTGCATGTGCATCTAAGTGCTGCTTCAACCACCCAGCACACCATGAAATATGTTTTCCGCTACAATGATATTGCTGGCAGTGCATAAAACAAATGGACTGGGTCAGAAATAGCCTGACTCCACCTTTCAATGGAATCTTCTAGATATATGTTACTTTGGAGAGCACTTCCTAAACTTTCTTCTATTAAGATTTTATTATAATTTTTATTTCCATCTACAGAAGCTATTCATTAACTCAGTTCACCCTCATAACAGCCTCTGGGGGTGAGTTCTGTATTGCAAGCCCCAATGCACAGATGAGGACATTGAGGTTCAGAAGCCTTAATATGTTGCCCCAGCTCTCAAGCTAGTAACTGGTGAAGCTGGGATGCAAACCAGGAACCTGGACATCTCAAGTCTTTTTCTTTCCTATTCTGCTACTCTGACTCATGTCATTCCAAACTGCATCAGTTAGGGTTTGGGTTCAGCTGCATATAACAGATAATCAAAATAAACAGAGGTTAGACAAGATAGAAATTTATGTTCCTCCCATATGATAATAAATTCATAACTAAATAGTCCAGAGCTGGAAGAGGCAAATACTTTCAGGTTTCCCACTGTGATCAAGCACATGAAGGCAGCTGTAATTCCAGCCATCATGACCGTACTCCAGGCAGCAGAAAAGAGTTAGAAACAAGAGGAAGAGTGGCACCAAATCAGGATAGCAAACCCTCCAGAAATACACAGCAGTGACCAGAAACGTGTTTCCTGTGATCGCCGCTAGTGGTATAGCATCCATAGAAATCTAATTTTTGTCTGATAACATTACTGCCCTCAACAAAACATACTGTCACCAACAAGGAAATTGGAAATGGATTTTGCATAAGCATCCAGAAGTATCTGTCCCATAAGACATCTATATCTTCATTTCAAAAAATAATCAAATGTTTCCTTTGGGTCATTTTTGTCCCAGTGGCATACTCCTACTCCTTCCTGTACATTTATCAATTGAGAACATGTACACATGTTGACCAAGGGTCACTTTGGCTGACACTTCGCCAGCTATATAAAGACTATCCACATGAAGCCCACGCCAGATAGAAGCTTAAACCCAAGGTTTAGCTGTTCTAAAGATTTTGATGTTCCTCTAGTTCACACAGAATCTTACTGGGTAAAGTTATAAAGAATATATTCTAGAGAAATAAGAGGGGAAATATTTGGCATATATAATTCAACCATTTTTAGGTAATGGACAAAGGCAACGAAAAAGACAACATTACAGGGCATCTAATACTTTAGCCAACCAAGAAGTGTCTTTAAAGTTGGAAGCTGACTCTATGACCAGGGCTATTTGTTTCCCTCAAGTGTTACTCATCTTAACTACTGATTCGCACTGTTCACCCTCCTGCTTGGCAGTAGAAATTAAATGGCGTGTGATTCACAATCTCAGCCTTGGAGAAGAGATTTATAATAAAAGAGGTTTACAGTGTGTCTCTAGCCTCCTTTGGCCTCCTCTTCTTCCATGCTAAATCCCTCCTGGACTGTGGGATTTTACAAGGGACTTGATGTTCTCAGGTCTTGTCGAGACAGTGAGATGTTTACGAGGAGTTGGACGGAAAGCTCCCCAGTCATCAAATTGGCTAATTAATCCCAGATTATCCTGAATCTACACTACAGAACATGAGCTGTCCAGAAGATGAGTCCATCATCTAACACAGGGGTGGGGTGGGGCAGGGAAGGAGGAGGATCTGAGGAAGAGGAGATGGCAGTAAGACTAAAAAGCAATGGCCAGTGGGACTGGAGGAAAGCCAGCATAGTATGATGGTTCTAAGCCTAGGCTAGGAATTTCAAGAAGAATGGAGAGTTCAACCATGCTAACTACTCTAACATCTGAGTAAGTTGGTCAGATGAGATATTGGGTTTGGAAATTAGGAGGTAATTGATGAGTTTGATAAGTGGTTTTAGAGGGATGGTGGTGGGAAAAGAAATTAAAAAATAAATAAATCTGTGTTCAGTAGAAATTTAGAGAAACGGTAATTTTAAACTAGAGATATTAATGGCTGGTCATTTTTCGAAAGGCTTATTGATGAAGTCAAGGAAAAAGAGATGGTGGGAACCAGGGAGGTAAGCAAGGTTAGTGGGGTTGATTATTAATGTAGCAAAATCTTAAGCACAGTTTTAGCCTGGGGAAAGTAGTTGGTAGAGAAGAAAGCATGGAAATGAGTTTACAAGGAGATAGAGCAAAGGCTAGGAGAAATGGGAAGGATGTTATATCACATTGAATTAATATTTAATTAATATCACAGACAATGTTTTTCTATAATGGTCCCACTAAATACAGAGCATTCAGTCCCAAATATTAATAGAATAGACACATGTACACACAGTCATACACACTTTTACGTAAACCATAAGTACGTGTGTCTCAAGCCTCAGTGTATAAAAACTGAAAATATAGAGTAATTTAGAAAGGTGATTACTTAGATGATAATAAATATGATACTAAAAATATGTTTTAGGATTCCTTTAAATGTTTACCCATCCCTCCACTCAATTAAATAGCATGTCTTTTGGATATTTTTATTCTTTTCCACTTTTCACTGTACATACCATGAGAGATATAGGTTCTATACTATATTGAGATACACAAATAGAGAGAAGATTAAGCATACATAAGTTTGCTTCAATATGACATATTCAAATGAGAAATAATATTTTTAGGAGGATTATTAATATTTTTATATATTATCAACATCAATGTATAATGCCAGAATGTCTTCATTTCCTCCCCATATTAGTCATAATCATTACCATCATTTTTTTGTGCTAATTTTCTTCTTTCAGCAAGGTTTTATAAGTGGTAAACTCTCTTAGACTCTGAACAAAATGACTTCATGGTGCCCACACCCTGGAATGATAATGTAACTGAAGACAGAATTTGACGTTGGTCATTACTTTCCACTTATACTTTGAAATTATCATTTCATTGTCTCATGTCCTCTATTTCCCTTGCAAAAAGTTTAGAGACAATTTAATGGGTGGGAATGCGTTTGTAAGGAATTTGCCTGTTCTCAATGGTTGCTTTAAGATTTTCCTTTTCCTAAGTGTCCTAAAGTTTTACTATACATCCAGTGTGACCCTACTTCTAATTTCTTATATTTCAGTCTCATGCTTCTTAAATTTCAGGAGCAAGTCCTTTTTAAAATGGCGAAGCCTTACCTTTTCAAAGTATCCACTCTCCCATTCTCTTCTCCATATCAATTGATCTCATCTTGATATTTACCATCTCTTTGTTTTCATGCTAGATTCTTGATAAGTATCTTCCAATAAAGTCCCTAATGCAGTTTTTACATAAGTCTAACTTTCTATGTAAGTCTAGCAACTGCTACTAAAAGTTTTATTTTAAAGACTACATTTTACAATTCTAGCTCGATTTTGTTCCTTTTTTTCACATTTTGTTTGTTAGCATTGCTTTTTGGTGTGATGTTTTATTCTTTCTTTCTTTCTATGTTTCAAACCCTTAGGCTTCTTGGAGGTCTAAGACTTGTTTGTTGTGTTTCCTGGTCTTAATCTTGGTGAGGGTTTTGGGGTTTTTTTCTCTATTTCGTTATCTTTTTAAACACTGGAGTCAGCTTCAATAAAGATTAGTTTTTCCTCTGCAGAAATCCCAAGCAAAGTCTGCTATAAGTTTTACCTTCACTCAAAATTAGGATGGGACATAAGATTAAGTCGTTTGCCTAAAAGAGAAAAAAGAGTCTAGTTCACAGACTTACTCAGAGGCCTAGGGAGCCCCTCTACTCCATTCTTCTCTTTGATATTAGAATGATCACATAAAAATTGAAACTAGACTGTACTAACCTTTTTAATAGACTTTGGGATAAAGTGTAAAGTTCCTTCCTCTACACTTTATTCTGAATAAAGACTGGATAGAACCGTGCCAACTCATTTCTTTGGACTGGGCACCCAACGAAACGACAATTCCAAACCCATTTGCATCCTGGTGGGTCCTTGTGAACTAGTTCTCATCAATGCAGTTATGTTTAAGGGAGAAGCGCCTCTTGTAGGTCGAGGCATTTGACAGCATGTGAACCTTCTCTATGCACCTCTCCCCACCTTTGCCCCGCTGATCTGTAGAGCGGAAGTTGTCCATCCACCAGCACCACCACCATCTCAGACTGTGAGATGCGCAAATTAGCAGAAACGTTTATTTTGCTGTGCCACTGAGATTTGGGGTTTATTTTGTTGCAGCAAAGCCTAGCTCACCTTGACTAAGTCACTTGGCCTACAAGACCTTCCACAATAAGCTTCTTCCCTACTTCTCCGGGCTCAATTTTTACCGTTCTCCGCTAGTTGACTGCATTCTCAGCACATCGGTATCGTTCAGTTTCTTAAATACAGCTGCTCTCTTGGACTTGAGACTTTTATATATGTTCTTCCTCTGTCAGGAATGCTCCTCGTTGGACTGTCTGCCTGACTTCATCTTCAAGTCTCGCGCACCAATTCCTTAGAGATGATGTCCTTTGTTCTCCATTCTAGACCACAGGCTTCCATTGATTTCCTCTCTCATAGAACCCTATTCTTTTCCTTAATAGCATTCTGTTCAATATTTAGTCATGTGTTTATTTGTACAATGTCTTCTTCACTAGCCTCTACTCCTGTATGTGCATAGAGAGGAACTGTATTGTTCATTAGCATTTAGACAACAGAAGATAGGGGCTCGATACACATATTTATCGATTGATATTTATTTGTTTTTGGATGAGTGGACAGCTCATTTCAAACTCTTGCGTTTGTTAAGCCTTGAGATGGAGAACTTCTTTTATGAAGTCTTTTGTGAAATGTGAGGTTGAAAGTATCATATAATAGATCATTTGAATAAGAGAGCATATATGAAAGTCTCCTGAAATTCTCCTTGTCATGTTCAAATCGCCTTTACTAATTTTTTTTTTTTTGAGGAAGATTAGCCCCGAGTTAACATATGCCGCCAATCCTCCTATGTTTCCTGAGGAAGACTGGCCCTGAGCTAACATCCATGCCCATCTTCCTCTACTTTATATGTGGGATGCCTGCCACAGCATGGCTTGCGAATTGTGTCTGCACCTGGGATCTGAACCTGCAAACCCTGGGTCGCTGAAGCGGAACGTGGGAATTTAGCCACAGCACCACCCAGCTGGCCCACCTTTACTAATTATTATCGCTACCAAACTGGTACAATCCTGGAGACATGTGTGGTAGGGTTCTATCAATAGAGGGATGGATGATGAGAATAGCTGTATGCCACAGAGTTTTCCCTGTAAATGAAAAACCAAATATACACGTCTATATAATACACATCTATACAATATGTAATTATATAATTTATAAATATTACACACCCATAAAATATATTCAATTGTTAATTATATAATCATTATTTTCTCTCTCATCTCAGGAAAAATTTGACAATGGAAATTTTTTCTTATTTTCCTCATTTCCGTGGAAATTTGCAGCATAATGTTTATCACATACTGGTTGGTCAATGCGTTTTATGAAAAATAAGCGAATGACTAAATGATTTAACTTTCATCTAATTAATAATAATTGTAATAATAAGTGGCGGCTTCCATACAAATCAAAGAGAAACAATAGTAAGAATTTAATTCTAGAAGCTTGTTTTTCCTAAGAAAACGCTCATCTCTAGGTACCGGGTAGAATGAGATGATTTAAGAGCTAAAAATGTCATGAGAGCAAGAGGTTTTCTGAGACTCTGAATCAAGTTCAGGCAAACATAAATAACAATGAAATGATAATACAGTGCACGACCTGTTTGATGTTCTTATTGCTGCTCTGAGAAATTCCACGACTGGATTTACACTGTAGGAATTCCAAGACAAACACAGACCTCTTGACAATTGGTTTCAGTTTTGAGTATAAGTATATAGTTCATTTAAACATGCAAGAGGAAGCTTTTTAATCAGAAAACTAGTGCTCGTTCAAAATATATGTAAGAGCTATTTTTCCCAATGCTGGATCAGTTGTTTTTGATAATACAGAAAAAAGAATACTCAGTGAGATCATTTTGATGTAAAACTGAAGGGTTGATTAGGGAAGATATTCAACATGGGTTCACTCTAGCTTTTGGTCCCTTGAAAACAAAGGAAAAAGTGGCACATGTTGAACAAAAGGAAAAGAGAAATAAAAAAGTGTTTGTGAGAGAGTCAAATCCAGCTTTTGAAATAAAAGGTTAATGAACACACGCAGGGTTCAAGATGGAACCCAAAGCTCCAAATTCTCAAGAGGTTAAAAGAGGGTTTCCTCTGTGTGTATGTGTGTTTTGTAATGGTTTACGGGTTAAACAGCAAACCCCGTCTCTCGCTGAGGAGGTTTACACCCTGCAGCTGGAATTGATGGATGTGTGTCCCGGTGAAGAGGTAAAATTCTTTCTCTTCGTTGACTTCAGTCCTGTCAAGTTTGTGGACATATGAAAGGTGCAGAATTGAAAGAATCTGAAAACAGAGGGCCAAATAGCTTGGAGGCAATCAAATAGAGAAGGGAGAGAGAAGAGCTGGGGTACTTCTCTGTCAGGCTGATCAGCTTGTTGTAAACAAAACAGCTTTAAACTCTCACCTCACACTGTTAACTAACCTTGTCCCTGACCCTGTGCCCATTCCTGGGGCTGCGTGAAGCCCGTCTGGAGACAATCTGACCAACAGTCATAACAGGGACTGGCCTCCCCTTAAGGGGGCCACTCTCTTCAGGGTGATTGCTTCCTTGTGCCTTAAACTCCTGACCCATTCCAGCTTTTAATTCATTATTCATCGATTTTCTTAGTCCACTTAAAAAAAAAATGGTAGGGTTGTTGCTCAAGTATGAGGGGGATAGGGGGTAGGGAAAGTGGCATTCTGGAAAAAAAGGACAACCCTGTCAAAACATGACAGCCGATCCAATGCCTGTTTTATACTATTCATAGAAAATGCCAAATTCTGCAAATAGTAACCACATGTACATTGGCTTCACAGACTCAATGTTCTGCTGCAAAATGAAACGTTCTTTAGTTTAGTGTGTCATCAAAGGCAGCGAAAATATCATTCTAGCCTTCTAGGCTTAACCCTTTGGGCTCTTGATTGCTAGAAGTTTAACATGAGCAAAGCGTGTGGGTGCGCGCGCACAAACACACACACACACACACAACTCCCCCCTCCCCCCAGCTATATGAGCAGCAGCTTGGCCCACACAGCCCACCACCCAGAAAGGCAATTCGATTCACAAATCTGTTCCCGGGGCATTTTTATTCATAGCCATGGGATCGTTACAGCGACAAGCCCACATCTGAGGTTTATGATCTTCCTTGCTTTGCCAAAGCGGAGGAGGCGGGGAAAAACAGCTTGGAAGAGCTGCAGCATGGCTCAGACTCCTGCGAGCTCGGCAGCCAATGCAGGGATTCTGAAGACCATTTCTTGTCCTGGTTCCCCTGGCTGGTGCCTTCCTCGTTGTGTTTAAAGGCATCAGGACTGGCATTTTAGCTCAAATCTTTTGCGCAATTCTTCTTTTTGGGTGCCTGGTTGGCATTCCCTTATACAGACATTTAAAAGAGTCCCCTCATACAAGTGAACTGTGGATGAAAGTTTTGAGCACAGCACACCTTACTCGATGGCAGCCAGCTGCCTCTGTGGCTGGGCCCTGCTCTTGCCCAGGAATGCTTCTAGCACCTTCCACATGACCACTGGCTCTAAAGGGGCCTCCTGTTTATCTTCTTCTACAGAACAAATAGTCCCTGTAGCGGCTGCAGTAAATCTCTTTCGGTCTGGAAGCCTGAGCCATGGGTGTTTGTCCTATTTTCTCCCCGCGCTAGCTGCCTTCTCCCCCATCGGCCTGGATGTGCTCTGTCTTTGACAATTATTTCAAAATGTCTGTACTTGGCCTCTTGATGAAAAACAAAAGATCCCATAAAGTGCAAGGAAACTTCTCTCTCTTTCCCTTCAGACTTCAGCACACGGGCAGGGCAGCATGTCCCGGGGAAATGGCATCCTTCTGCTCTGTTTCCCAACCGAAGGGGAGATAATAAACGGCAGAGGCTTCTGCCGACAGCCCTCATGACACAGGACCCGGCTGATCCTTTCTAATGGCAATAAATAAATGACGGAAGTTTGAGGCACCAGACTAGTGAATTGGTGGTTAAGCCTCAGGCTTTTATCTCCCTGACCCCTGTTTGAACTCAACCTTGGTTCCTAAGTGCAGGGCAGACAAAGTGGGGTGGGAGGAAGGTTTCTTATCGACACGAACACCCCTTCCAGCTCAACATAAAGAAATATGATGCCATGTGTGTGCCTGCGCCTCGGGGGCGAAGGTGGGGGTGGGGAGAAATTTGTAGGAACAAAGTGAGAAGACAGCAAAATATCAGCTATTCTTTCTTGATGCCTCTCCCATGGTTCCAGAGTTTAATAGAGGACATATTAATTGGTTCCACTGGCATTTATTGAATAGGGGGTGAGGGGTGTCAGTTGTGTGCAAGGCACTGTGCATACTGCTGAAGATACAAGTTTAAAAAGGCAAACTATTTCAGGAACATGGAAATGAAGAATCCCAATGCTTACACTAGCATGGCTAACATTTATTGAAACATAAATACGCCATTCGCTGTGTTAAAACACTTCATATGCGGTATTTCATTTAATCCTCACAATAATTCTATGAAGAGGTACTATTATGTTTTCTAGTTTTACAGATGAGAAAGCTGTGACTTAGAGAGGTGACGTGATTTATCTAAGATCAGGTGCCTGGAAAGTGATGGAGCCAGGATAAAAATCCCAATCTGTCTAACTCCATATTACATCACCTCCTTAAAAAAGAGCTTGGCACATAAGGCTCATTGGTTTGATAGATGATGACCACATTTCCCAGCCAAAACTCCATGGGTGTATCCTGGCAATTCCGAACATATTCATGCCAACTATTGATCTGACTATTGGAGATTAGGATTGTATTATCTCCATGTAGCCCATTTCCTCATGTGAAAAATGAATGCGATAATAATGATCTCCAACGTTTTTTGGTAGAGATGATTTTCAGAATGGTTTGTTGAACAAGTGGCTATTGAGAAACAAGGTTTAGATGCTCTTGAAGGCGCCTGTCCACCACGTCCTCCAGCAAGACTCCCCAGCTCATTGTCAGAATAGGGCTTTCAATATTATTGGTAACACGCTGAGTTTTAGAGAAGTTCTATTCTAACTAGGGACCTCTTACTAATCTACACAGGAACAAGGCAGAGGGCAGGCTTCAATGTAGTTTTGTAGGGGTTACTGTGACAGATGGCCAAGAAACATCAGTCAGGTGGTGTGCTGCACTTATTTGGTGGAAGAATTACAAGATGCACAGATCTAGTTCTGGTTTAAGAGTAAAGAGCAAGTAGGCATTTTAGGCATTTGGATGTTTGCTTTATTTTGTGTCAAGGAAACTCCTGGATACTTAGATGTCAGAAGGTTTCATCTCACTTTCCTGGTTACTCTCCTAAAAGCCAATCCACTTTCTCCAACAGGATCGACCTACAGGAATGTGAAGAAAAGCAATGAAGGTGTGATTCCCCTTAGCAGGAGTTCGCAAAGAACGACCTCTAGGCACAAAGACCCAAGTCTTAGCGAGTCTTTGAAAGGGAACAAAAACGGCTTAGGAATTGGAACATACCCAGCTATTTCATTGCCAGAAGGAAAAGTCAAGCCCTTCTGTGCTCCCATCTCCATTTCACCTATACTCCTTCAATCCCAACAAAACTACCCATAACCACGCACCCCGTTATAACTTCCTAGGTTGCTGCCTTTTCTATCTCTTACGTGAAGGTCCACGTCTGATTTTCCTCTAGATTTGGAGCAACACACACATCATTCCTTTGCCTGACCAGTTCCGTCTACCCTGGGGCAACGTGCTTTGACAGGAAGGTCTTGGGCTGAAAGTCAACTACAGTTTAACTCCTGAAATCCCGACCTCGGGATTTGTCTTTGTGTCCTGGCCAAGTTCTCTAACCTCGCAAAGTCTCCTTTCCCCCGCCTAACAATGGCCTGGCAAAGTTGAAATTATGTGAGATAACATATATAGCTTTATTTCTAGAAAGTGCTCCTTAAACGTGTCTTCTTTACCCTTTACCTGTGGAGCTCACAGATGCACCTTCTTTCATTCTCCACATCCTCTGAGAAGGAGATACAAAGTCTTTATCTTCTATACCATTCCGTCCATGAATCAAGCATGAAATAAACACTTTGCTAATGACACGAGATGGAAGAATTAACTAGTAAATCCCTTCACAGACACATGCACAGTTTTAAATGATGTGCCAATACCCAACCTCTCTGAGAGACAGGGTAAGACTGAAGTTTCTTTCACTTGAGGGAACTTTCTTCACATTCCTTCTTCTTCCTGAGTAATGATATGATTAATTTGTACGGAAACCTTTAAAAAGCTTTGATGCATAATTACAAGTGAAATAAATTTCAGTGAATTTTTCATAATTACAGTGAAACTGGGAATGAAGCGGGGTCCAGAAGTGTGAAAGCATTTACTGTGAATGGTTTATCCCCCTACCCTACCCCAGGGTGGATATTTGTTATGAAGGATGAGTCTGGGTAAGTAAGCAAAGATTTTAAAGTGAATCCCAAAGAGCTGAACCATATTGGAAATGCAAACCCAAGCTTTTCACCTAGACAAGCTCCGAGGACTTCAATTCTGGTTTGTTTTTCTCGACTCTGAAAGAACAAAGGTCACTACAATTTATTATTGGCAAGACTATAAATGTCTAATAAAAATAACTTGAATATGGGTATTTTATTTCAAGTTTGGAACAAATGTCCAAGAAGAGACTTTTAGATTCTTTACTTTGATCATACACCCCTTTTTCCTGGCAATGTATCTTCCATGTTTCCTTGAAAAATCGTTCAAGAGGATTTTAAATAACATTTTAAAACGTCCCCTCTGCTTTTAAGAAAGAAAAAAAAAATCATAAAGTTGCCGAGGAGAAGTGAGGTTGCTGTCTGGCTCTGGTAAAAGTTGGAGATTACGTTTAACAACAGAAACCAAATGGGAGTGCTTAGTCTAAATTCTGCACAGTCATATCAATGGCCAAATTTTGGGGAGCGTCTCTGTTCTGCACCAATGAGACAGAAGCAGGTCCAGCTACTGAAGGGGATTTTGGGAACCCTCTGGCAATTTGCAGCTAGTAAATAAAAAGCTATGGAGTGAGTGACAACCAGGCCCATGCCTATGCTATCACAGGGCAATAGGACATTTTCTCTAGCCCTCACTGGGCCTCAGCTAAGTAGACAGGGCAAGAGTTATACAACATGCAAGGGCTCCAAACCCTTCTCCCCAAGGTCACATTCTCACCTTATCCTTGTGCCAAAGTCCTTCCCAGAATGCCTATGTGAGGAGAGTAAAATTTATACTCGCACAGCCTTAAAATGCTGACATTCCATGTTTACACGGATTGTTTACACAGAAAATTAATCAGTTACGGTTTTAAATTTTAATTAAAGAATGTTTTCCGGTGTTATTGCAAAACAGACAAAAGCCCATAAAATGTATATTTGACTGCTGTTGTGTGTTGTCTTTGGATCGAGGCACAGTCTTGAGATCAATCATGCGTGATATTTTTGTGAACTTTTCTTTTAACAGAACAACCTTCACATAAATTAGGTTCATTAAAAAGTATCCATCAAAGTAAAAGTCATTCTGAGAAAATGCTGGATGGAATTTCCTTTCTAAGCAGCCACAAACTACTTTGGACTTGTTCTGTAAATAATAATACAGGAAAGAAATAAGCAAACACTCAATTGTGCAATAGATTGCTGTTTGCCAATGAACCAGAAGTAACTTTATAGGAAGTTACACATTTTGGTCAAGAGAAAACTATTGGTTCAATGGACATTGGCATAGTGGGAATATTTTGGTTCCAGATGGTGCTAAAAGCTACGCATATTTTTAAGATTTGTCTTGTATTTTTCTGTTTCCATTTCTTCTTTATCTTGCTTTATTTCTCTGGTTATAAAAGAAATATACGATTTTTATATAGAGAAAAGAAGTACACAGAATCAGAAGTTTTTAATAATCTCTTTCTTAATAAAGAACGATTAACACCTCTCTATTTTTTAACGCATTTACTAAAATAATTTATATACGTATTTGCACAAATGCTTTATAAATTGCCAAATAGCACATCAAATATGCCTAATCCTTGCCCACTGAGAGCTCAAAATCTAGTGCTAAAATCAATGATAAGAATACTTGCTATAACAATACCTCAAATTAAAAGTATGCATACTAGTGAATGAAACTTGTATTTTAAAAGTAAATAGATTTATTGCAGAATATTACAGTCATAAAAAACAAAAGTGGAATATTGTATGTTGTTATATATTGTACATTGTTTATTGACTTTATTTTTTGATCTAACAGTATATATAGAGCTTTTCAGGGCGCTACATATAGTTCAATCTCATTCTTTTTCACCACAGTCTAAAATGTCATTGGATGAATCCCCTAGTCATCATCATCGTCATCGTCATTCTTCTTGTTTCCAATGACGTATTCTCACAACCATACTTTAATGAACATATTTATATACTTTGGACATTTTGTTAAATTAAACTACTTACATGAGGTCTGCGCCCAGCTAACTCGTTAGAATTAGTATTGGTGAGTCAAAAAACACGTTTTATTTTTCATTATATTTATTTCCACTTTTGACAAAGTAATATGTGCACACACTTTGATAGGTCAAAAAACACTGAACAGCTTATAATGAAACATAGCAGTTTCTTGGTTTACCCCTTCTCATTACCCACATTTCTCTTCCCAAAGCATCCACCCTCACATTTTGTACCTCTTTCCTCTTAATTTACCTTCAAGATATTTTTAAATTATATGTTTATGCTGCTATTTTAAAAAAAATACAAAAAGTGGACAAAATAGTATAATAATCTGCTGAGTCCTCATCACTCACTTTTACAAATCATCAACCTATGACTTTCTCTGATCCTCACTTCCAAACAATATGCACCTCCATATCATTTGGAAGCAAATCCCAGGCATTGTATTACTTCAGCCATAATATTTCAGTAAATATCTTTTTTTTTTTTTTTTTTGGTAAGGAAGGTTGTCCCTGAGCTAACATCTGTTGCCAATCTTCCTCTTTTTCCTTGAGGAAGGTTGTCCCTGAGCTAACATCTGTGCCAATCTTCCTCTGGTTTGTATGTGGGACACCGCCACAGCATGGCGTGCTGAGCACTGTGTAGGTCTGCAACCAGGATCCAAACTGGTGAAGCCCGGGCCACTGAAACAGAGCACGCAAACTTAACCATTATGCCACCAGGTCAGCCCCTATCTTTACTAGATAAGGATGGTTTTAACATAACCATTATTCAATTATCATATCTAACTGCATCATCAAATATTCAGACAGTGTTCAAATTTATAATTATTCCATCAATATAATGTCAAACGTTTTTAACTATTCTTTTTAAATAAGGATCTAAATAAGGTTAACACATTGAAATGGTTGGTGTGCACTGCCCATCTCTCTCTCTCTGCCTCTTTTTCCCCACGAAATTTTGAAGAAATCACTACTATATTTTCCAGAAATCTCGATTTTTCTGATTGCATACTTGTCACAGAGTTTGTTATATTTCTTTGTTCTTTGTATTTCCTGTAAATTGGAGGTGGGATCTGGAGTCTTGTCCCAATTCAGATTCTTTCTTTCTTTTTCACTCTTCCTTCTTTCCTCCCTTCCTTCCTTCCTCCCTCCCTTCCTTCCTTCCCTTCTTTCTCTCTCTTTCTTTCCCTTTCTTTCTTTCTTTCTTTCTTTCTTTCTTTCTTCCTTTCTTCTTTCTTTCTTTCTTTCTTTATATTTCTTTCTTCCTTTTTCTGGTCAAAATTATTTCATAATGGATTTTCTATTCTGCCATCAGAAGCCACATACTATCTGATTATCTATCTTTTTGTAGTGTTAATAGTAAAAAATTCTTAATATCTAGAAACATGAATTCATTATGAGTGCAATTTGAAGATATTCTGTAATTTTTTCTTCATTTGTTAACTGGAATATCTCTATAAATAAATTATCTCCCACACTCTAATATTGGGTTATCTTGGTGCTATAGTTCTTACAGGAAAGGCAATATAAATGCTTGATTCATTCTCTTTACTAACCAGTTTTCAAATAATGAGATAGTCCTTTAACATGTTGCAATGATGACTTCATGAGGCATAATTATCATCTATTTCCCCATCTTTTGCAAAAATAATCTTTTCACATTGGCTCTTGAGTCATTTGGACACGAACCTGGTAGTTTTAGGTAGTTTCTTTGTTATCTGGGATGACAAAATGTTCCTGGATCATATTGTCTATTTCCTGCCCCAGTGGAGAAATCTGCTATTTCTCCAAGGAGAACTGGTTCCTTTGAGTGGGTGATTGTACTTAGACACCATAATCTGAGAGCTAGGAATGCTCATTGTTACTGAGTTGATCATTGTTTCTGGGACTTTTTAGTGGACAAAACTAAGAATATGTTTTGTTTTTAAGATAAAAATACATTATTAGTTCACACTAATACTTCCTATTCAAATTCCAGACTGTAGCATTTTTTAGTTAAGCTCTTAGATTTCCTTTTTCTCCTAATGAGAATTCTGAATCTCAAGGTCACTAAGGACGATAGGACTAGAATATCACTTACTTACTTGCTTTATCCCACATTACTCCCAGACCTGTCTCAGAATAGCAGTACCAACATAACTACCAAAAATAAGATTAGTAGAAATAGGTAACACATTTTTAATGCAGTTTTAATTCAATCTTTGCCCTTAAGTTATATCCCACTGGTATATGTAAAGCTATTGTATTTTTCAAAAGGTATGTTCTTTTTGGATTATGACATAATCCGGCAAAATGTATTGTCTCTTTTAAAAAGGTCTTTATATTGATTAATCTAGTAATGTATACTTCCAAAACATTAAAGTAGTAATTACAAAAAACAGGCAAAAAACCATTTTCAACACAAATTTCCTGTTTACAAGAGGAAAAATTAAAAGCAGTATAATTGTCAAAAATATGAAGGTAGTTAATTAAATTTTTATAATTTAGCCCTTAGAATAGTGTGCATATGTTAAAAATATATGGAAACAAACCAACAACAGGACCAAATGGTATCAGCATTTTTGTGGAAGGAAGGGGAGTGAAGATAGTAGCTGACAGATCTAAGGATAGGAAAACCCCCAAATTACTGCTGGAGAGCACTGACGAGCAATCTAAGAATGTCCAATCAAACAGGGGGCCAGGGATGCTGCAGGCTCCAATTCAAGCCTGCTGTGGTAAGATCTGAGAGAGCTAAGGGAGTCTGGACTGTGAACGCTTTTTCTTTTTTTAATTTTAAACTTTTTATTAAGAAACACTTTCAAATGCACAGACGAGTTAAAAGAATTAATGTAAAGAATTCCTGAGTACCCTTTGCCCACATTGATCTATTCTCAGCTTTTCACCCTATGTTAACTGCATTTGCTTTTTTCTATATTGTGGATGTATGTATGTCTCTACCCGTATACCTAAATACGATATATTTTTTTCAGAACCATTTGAGAGTAAGTTTCATGGCCAATTTCCTCTAAATCATTTGGTGTGTATGTCATAAGAGGAGGGAGATTATGTTACATAACTACAGTATGGTTATTAAATGCAGTAATTTTACATTGGTAAAATTATTTAATCAACCATCCATATTGCATTTTGTGGGGTTGACCTCATTAATATCCTTTATAGCATGTTTTCCTCTTCAGTACAGAATCCAAAAAAGAGTCAGGTGTTGCATTTATTTGGCAAAGCTCTTTATATTCCTTTAATCTGTAAAGTCCACAATCATGCTTTGTTTTGTATACTATTAGCATTTTTGAAAAATACAGACCCTGCCTTTTTTTTTATAAAGTGCACCTCATTTAGGATTTGTCTGGTGTTTCCTTATGATTATATTCATGTTATACATTTTAGGGCAGAGTAATATGGAAGAGAAGTTGAGCTTTACTCATATCTGAGGCACATGATATCCATTCACTCCTCATTTGTAATGTTAATTTTGATGATCTGGTCAAAATGCTGCCTGATTTCTTTACTCTATAATTATTATCTTTTTTCTTGCATATAATAAAAAGTCTGTTGGGAGACATCTTAATGCTATGTACGTATCCCGATCCTTATCAAAATATCACTTTTGGTTTAGCATCAATTGCTAATACTTGCCTGATTTGATCTTTACTGTGATCATTGCAAAATACTGATGTTCTAACTCCAGCTTTCTGTATATATTTATGAATTGAAATTCAATTTTCACTTGTAAGCAGAGCCCTCTCATCTGGCTATTTATTTGCCATTTATTATCTGTATAAACTCATAAATTTCTGTTTTTCATTCATTCCTGGACTTCATTATTTTAGATGCTCAAAGAGTCCCATATTTTACCGGGGAAACCACATCAAGCCGGCTTCTGTGTCCTTGTGATGTATCTCCATTCTTCTTTTCTCTCTTTTAGTACTTCATTAATTTCAGACATAACAAAATATTCTAGCCTCATTTTATCCCGATCTTGTCTAGCTTTAGCATCATCCATTTCCCCAAGGATCCTTGGTTCCTTTAATTGGTGCAATAGAGATCAAGATCTGTGAGCTAGATATGTCCCTTTGTACTGGAATGTCTTTATTGCATATGGACTACCAAGTCTTGACACTAACAAACTCATGCTCCCTACCAAGATGAAGATCCACATTGAGAAGAAACGTTCAGGAATATAGTACTATTTGAAGAGGACAGGGATGGTAAAGTCAAAACAAAACCTAAATTGTCTAGATGAAAGTGGGGAAAAAAGCAAGGGAGTCAAATTTCACAATGAGTCATATATTCTTATTACTTTGTGAGAAAACTAAAAGATTGTGCTTTAGAACCATGAAACTGGCTAAGTTATACTTGTTCAGACCTAACATCCAAATATTATAGGGAAACTAATTTGTCTAAAACTTGAATAATAGAAAATGGTGACTGTCAAATTTCATACATAGTACACATCAAAGAAAAATAGGGAACAGAAGAATATCCATAGACACCATGAAAACATTCTAGGCAGATATATCTACAAAGCAGATAAAATTTAGCTTTTCATTTATTTTTTTTAGTTTTCTTTTCTGCTTTATTTCCCCCAACCCTCCCTGTACACATTTGTATATCTTAGTTGCACGTGCTTCTAGTTGTGGGATGTGGGATGCCACCTCAACGTGGCCTGACTAGTGGTGCCATGTCCGAGCCTGGGATCCAAATCCTGGGCTGCCGCAGCGGAGCGCGTGAACTTAACCACTCGGCCATGGAGCCGGCCCCGAAATTTAGCTTTTTAAATTGAGCTAAAAGAAATTAAGAAAACATCAGATTCTGTAAAAGAACAATACAAATCAGAATGAGACAAACTCAGAGATAAAGTGATTTAAGAAAAAGAAAGTTTGAAAACAGGTGACAGAATTTAGAAAAAAATTAAAAAGGAAAGAAAAAAACGCATTTCAAAGGAAAAGTGAATTTGAAAATGCGAGAACAAACACAATAGATAATGCCTTAAGAGAAGTATAATACTAAAAGGAGGAGAATTTTCAAAGTCAAAATAGTGTAAAGAAAGAGATGAAAAGAACTTGAAAACATGACAGCCATAAAAATAGGCAAAGAAAATCTAATATACATATAACAGAAGTCCTGGGAGAAGAAAACCAAAGAAATCAATAGAAATCATTCAAAAAATTATAACTCAAGAAAATTTCCTGAAATAAAAGACTACTGGAAACTAATTTTCTGCCTGCTGGATCTGTCCATTTCTGACATTGTGGTATTGAAGTCACCAACTGTGATGGTGGGTTCATCTATTTCTCCTTGTAATGCTATTAGTTTTTGTCTCTGTGATAGTTTGACACTATGCTGTTAGGTGCATGCATGTTGAGGATTGTTATTTTTTCTTGTAAAATTGATCCTTTATCATTATGCAATGCCCTTCTCAATCCCTCATAACTTTCCTTGCTTTGAAGTCTGCTCTGTCTGAAATTAATATAGCTACTTCTGCTTTCTTTTGACTAGTGTCAGCATGGTATATTTTTCTCCATCCATTTACTTTTAATCTGTCTGTGTCTTTATATTTGAAGTGGACTTCTTGTAGATAACATATAGTTGGGTCTTGTTTTTTGATCCACTCTGACAATCTCTGTCCTTTAATTGGTGCACTTAAACCATTGACATTCAAGTGATTATTGATATAGTTGGATTAATATCTACCATATTTGTTACTGTTTTCTATTTGTTACCCTTGTTATTTGTTCCTCTTTTTGTCTTCCACTCTTTTTCTACCTTTGCGGTTTTGTTTATTTATTTATGTATTGATGAGGAAGATTGGCTCTGAGCTAAGATCTTCTGCCAATCTTCCTCTGTTCTTTTTTCTTTTCTCTTTCTCCTCAAAGCCCCAGTACATAGTTGTATATCCTTGATTCAAGTCATTCTAATTCTTCTATGTGGGATGCCACCACAGCATGGCTTGATGAGCAATGTGTAGGTGCACACCCAGGAGCTGAACCAGTGAACCCCAGGCAGCTGAAGCAGAGCCCGTGAACTTTACCACTTGGCCATGTGGCTGGCTCCTGCATTTGTGGTTTTAATTGAGCATTTCTTATGATTCCATTTTCTCTTCTTTCTTAGTGCATTGATTAGACTTCTTCTTTTTTTCCCCTGTTTTTAGTGGTTGCCGTAGAGTTTACAATATACATCTACAGCTAATTCAAGTCCACTTTCAGATAACACTATACCACTTCATGGATAGTGTGAGTACCTTATAATAACAAAATAATCTTTTTTTTTCTTTACTTTTTTTTTTAATTTTTATTTTTTTCGGATGTACATCATATTTCAAATTCTGTATACATTACATCATGTTTACCACCCGAACACTAACTATAGTGCATCCCCTCACATGTGACCCTAGTCACCCCTTTTGCCCTCCCCCCTCCCCCCTTCCCCAATGGTAACCACCAGTCCAATCTCCAATGCTATGTGATTTTTTTTTGTCGTTTTTATCCTCTACTTATGAGTGAGATCATATGGTATTTGACTTTCTCCCTCTGACTTATTTCACTCAGCATAATACCCTCAAGGTCCATCCATGTTGTCACAAATGGCTGGATTTCATCATTTCTTATGGCTGAGTAGTAGTCCATCGTGTATAAATACCACATCTTCTTTATCCATTCGTCCCTTGATGGGCACCTAGGTTGCTTCCAAGTCTTGGCTATTGTGAATAATGCTGTAATGAACATAACAAAATAATCTTAATTCATCCTTTGCATCTCTTTTATTATTACTGTCATTCATTTCACCTGCATATAAGCTTACATAAGCATATGTATGATATATACATAAGCATACACGGGCAAATACATTATTGATTTTGATGTTTTTATTTTGAAAAATCTCTTATCTGTTAGATGGATTAAGAAAAAGAAAACTAAAAGTTTTTATTTTACCTTCACTTTTCCTTCTTTCATAGTCTTCCTTACTTTGTATAGATCCAACTTTCTAAGCTGTATTATTTTCCTTCTCTCTAAAGAACTTTTAACATTTCTTGCAAGGCAGGTCTACTGGAAACAAATTTCCTCAATGTTTGCTTGTCTGAGAAAGTCTTTATTTCTCCTTCAATTTTGAAGGAAAATTTCACAGGGTAGAGAATTTTAGTTTGGTGGTTTTTTCCCCTCAACGCTTTAAATATCTCACTCCACTTTCTTCTTGCTTATATGGTTTCTGAGAAGTTGGATGTAATTTCTTATCTTTATTTCTCTATAGGTAAGGTGTTTTTTCTTCTGGCTTCTTTCAGTTGGTTTTTTTTCCTTGTCTCTGATTTTCTGTAGTTTTAAAAAGACATGCCTAGGTATAGTTTTTTTTTTTGGCATTTATCCTGCTTGGTGTTCTCTGAGCTTCCAGGATCTGTGATTCAATGTCTGAAATTAATTTAGGGCAATTCTCAGTCATTATTGTTTCAAATATTTTTTCTGTCCTTTTCCTTCTTTCTTTTCCTTCTAGTATTCCCATTACATATATGTTACACCTTTTGTAGTTGTCCTAAAGTCCTTGAACATTCTGTTCTGTTTTTTTCAGTCTTTGTTCTCTTTGCTTCTTGGTTTTTGAGGATTCTATTGATTTATCCTCTAGCTCAGAGATTCTTTCCTCGGCCATGTACAGTTTACTAATGAACCCATCAAAGGCATTCTTCATTTCTGTTACAATATTTTTTATCTCTAGCACCTCTTTTTGATTCTTTCTTAGGATTTCCATCTCTCTGCTTACATTGCCCATATGTTTTTGCATTCTGTCTACTTCATCCCTATCAGAGCCCTTAGCATACTAATCATAGTTGTTTTTTAATCCTCAGTGTGATAATTCCAACATTCCTGCCATATCTGATTCTGATGCTTGCTTTGTCTCTTCAAATTACGTTTTTCGCTTTTGGTACGACTTGCGTTTTTTTCTTGATAGGCGGACATGATGTACTAGGTGAAAAGAACTGGTGTAATAGGCCTTTAGTAATTGGTGGTGAGGTGTGGGGGGCGGGGAGGTCTTCTGTAGTCCTATGATCAGATCTCTGTCTTTTAGTGAGCCTATGCCTTTGGACTGTGAACTTCACAAGTGTTTTTAGAGGTTTTTTTCTCCCCTCTTTGGTGCGGCGGTCTGCCTAGAGTAGACCAGCGTTGGTATTTCCCTTCTTCCAAGTCAGTTGGGTTCTGATAACACTCCAGCAGGTTAGGCTCTGGTTAACTAGTTTACCCTGAGGGCAGGCCTTGCTAAGAACAGAGTGCTCTGGTATATTTCAAAGTGATTCCTTTCCCCCTCCCTCTGCTGGAAGCATGAGGGGATTTTTCTCCAATATTTACCCAGGAAACTGAGGTGTAAAGAAGCTAAGTGATTTGCCTGGGGTTTAGCACTGAGGAAGAAGGCTTCTGAAGAAGGAGTCATTAGGCATGAGTAACTCAATATGGGCTCTGAGGCAAATCATTTAGCTTATTTAAATGTCAGTTTCCTCATGTGTACAATAAGAATGTTAATACTTTAGCTATTTTATAGGACTGCTATGATGATCAAACCAGTTAATAAATGGCGTATTTTCATAAATATAAGAAATCAAAATTGCATGCCATTTGTTTCTGTTTCATAATTCAAAACAATGCTGTCTTTAAAAAGATGTGTGAAGGTTTTGTTTCTAGATATAGAATAGATATGACTGCTGGCTCCCTCCTCCAAGATCAATCCAATACAAATTTTAGAGGAAAAATACTTACAAAGAGTGAAAAAAGTGAGGGAAAAAAATCCCCAGGTTGACAGAGATTGTTTCGAAGTAGTGTGTATGAGGTGGCGGCTTTGGCCTCCCTAAGAGTCATTCTGGCACAGCTATAAGATGTTGAAATAAGAAAGACTTTTGGAATTCTAATATTGATCTTGAGTGATTGCCTTGAGACCAAAATAGTGTCTGCCACCACACTTATGGTGACTTTGGTCCAGATTTCTTCAAGAGTAACATCAGACCAGCCTTGTGCATAGCTTAGAAATACGAGGTAGCGGGAGGAACTAATTTCAGGTGTTAGGTTTTTCACATCCCCTATCAAATATCCCAGGGCTGGTGAAATAAAATCTAAGCGTTTCCTCTTAATGAATCTTTTCCTCACCCAGAAAAGGGTAGAGCCTTACCTAAGCAGTTGTTTTGTGGGAAGTGGTATGTTTCTCTGGGTTTTGGAGCAATGTACTCTTTACTCTCCCGTTCTTCTATTATCTTTCCCAGACCCCTGTTTCCACTGACTTTATTGGGCCCGACTCATAACTGGGCCTGATTTTCTACTTTATGTATTACCTGGTAGAGTAACCAATATTTGGGGAAAGTAAGTTCATATGCTAAAATAACAAGATGTTTGAGGATCTAAACTTTTTCAAATGAATATTAACAGAATGTTGTATTCCATAAGAAGAAGAAATAATAGGTACAAAAATTTAAAAGTAGATTAAAGAACATAATAAAAAGATAAGAAAATATTAGCAATATAAACTTAGAACAACAGGGCTGGCCCAGTGCTCAGTGGTTAAGTTCGCATGCTCTGTTTGGTGGCCCGGGGTTCACAGTTTCAGATCCTGGGTGCAGACCTACATACCACTCATTGAGTCATGCTATGGCAGCGTTCCACATGCAAAATAGAGGAAGACTGGCACAGATGTTAGCTCAGCAACAATCTTCCTCAAGCAGAAAAGGAAGATTGGCAACAGATGTTACCTCAGCCCCAAACTTCCTTGAAAAGAATTAGAACAAAAGAATATTAAAGTAATAAAGCAGAAATATTAAGAATGAAAAAGACAGTAGTTGAAATAAATAATTCAATAGATGGAATAATGAGAAGAATGGATACAGTCAAAGAATGAATCTACAAGCTGTAAAACTAAATTGTTTTATATGTTGCAGAAGAATAAGGAAAGAAAGAATGTGGATTCTACTAACTTCTTTGCAGACTCCATCAAGAAGCCTGCCCACAAGCCACTGGAGATGACTCACCTGCAGATAACTTCACAGGCATCCCCAGTTGTGGCACATGGACACCTTTAATTCTCTGTGCACTTTACCCCAACGCATCCTCTCCCCGTGTCTGGCTCCCTGTGTGCACCTCCAATGGCAGTGAGAGGGAGTCTTTGCAGATGGCTAATGAGCACATGCAGAATTCTGGCTAGATGCTGCAGGATTGGGAGAAAGTACGAAGACCTGAGCATTTATCATCGTCTTTGGGTAAGCAAACAAAAGGCTGATCATACCTGGCCTGGCCTTGCAGGCATACAGTGTTAAGAATTCCCCATCAGGAGACAATAAGAAGTGTGGAGCAAGAGTAGTCACAGAAAAGATTTGAGAAAGCCTCAGAATCCCTAATAGGATTGATGGAAGGTGGTTGATTCTCTGCCAGAGTTGGTCAGTAAAGACTTAAGGAGATGACTGCTTCTTTGAATACAAAAACAGCAGTGTAAGCCACCAAGGAACATAAAAAATCATTGAAACATGACACCATCAAAGGAACAAAATGACTTACCAGTAACTAAGCCCAAAGAAATGAAGATCTGTAATTTGTACAATAAAGAATTCAAAATTGTTTTTTAAAGAAAGCCCAATGAGTCACAAGAAACACATGAAAACAATTCCACAAAATCAGAAAAATAATACACAAACAAAACAAGACATTTAACACTGGGATAGAAATCATAAAAAAAGAACCAAATACAAACCTGGAGTTAAAGAACACAATGAAGGAAATGAAAATTTCACTAGAGACTGTCAACAACAGACTTGATTGACCAAAGAGAAGAAAAACAATCTGTGATGTAGAAGGTAGATCAATTGAAATTATGAAGTCAAAGGAGAATAAAGAAAAAAGAATGAAAAAGAGTGAAGGAAACCTACATAAACTACAGTATCCTATTAAAAGAAACAATCTATGCATTATTGAAGTCATAGAAGAAGAGAGGGAGAAAGAGGAGAAAGATTATTTAAAGAAATAATGGCTGAGAACTTCCCAAATTTGGAGAGAAATTTGGACAAAGAAGTTCACGACGCTCATAAACACCCCCCAAATTTTAACCCAAAACACTCTCCTTTAAGGCACATTATACTAAAACTGTCTAAAATTTAAGACAAAGATAATTTTAAAAGCAGCAGGGTGGGGAATAAAACTACCTCATATACAAGCGAACCCCCACAAGGGGTTCTGGATTTCTGAGTAGTAACCTTTCAAATCAGGAGAGAGTCAGAAATATATCCAAAAGATATTAAGAGTGCTGAGAAAGGGTCTGGCCCATTGATGTAGTTCACGTGCTCCACTTCGTCAGCCCAGGGTTTGCAGGTTAAGATGCCGGGTGAACCTAACACCACTCATCAAGCTACACTGTGGCAGCATCCCAAATAAAACAGAGGAAGATTGTCATAGATGTTAGCTCAGTGAGGAGCTTCCTAAAGCGAAAAAAAAAAAAAAAAAAAAGGATTGCTGAAATAAAAAAAACTTGACAACCAACAATAATTTACCTAGAAAATTTGTCCTTCAGAAATGAAGGAGAGATACAGTCTTCCCCAGAAAGACAAAAGCTGAGGGAGTTCAACACGAGACCCGCCTTATAAGAAATTCTGAAAAGAGGTCTTCAAGCTGAAATGAAAGTACACTACTTAGTAATATGAAAATATAGGACACACTTGTAACAGTAAGTATATAGTCAAATTCAGAATACTAAAATATTATAATATGGTGGTATATTAATCACTTAAGCATAAAGGTTAAGGACAAAAGTATTAAAAGTAACTGCAGCTACAATAATTTGTTACTGAACACATAACATAAAAAGGTGTAAATTGTGACGTCAAAAGCATAAAAAGTGGTGGAGGGAGTTAAATGGTAGAGTTTTTGTATGTGATCAAAGATAAGTTTTTATTACCTTAAAGTAAACTGTTATGTATATAAGATGTTTTATGTCAGCCTCATGGTAACCACAAAGCAAAATCCTACAGTAGAGACACAAAAGACAAAGAAAAAGGAATAAATGTATACTACAACTAAAAATCATCAATTCACCAAGGAAGACAGCAAGAAAGGAACAATGGAACAACAAAACAGGCAGAAAACAACTAATAAGATGACATGACATTAGTGAGTCTTTACCTATCAATAATTATTTTAAAGGTAAACTGATTAAATTCTCCACTCAAAAGACATAGATGGGCTGAATGAATTTTAAAAAACAAAATCTCAAATATGTGCTTCCTACTAGAGCTTTAAGGAAACACATAGTTCAAAATGAAGAGAAGAACAAACATAATCCATTCAAATGGAAACCAAAAGATAGGAGGGGTAGGTATACTTAGACAAAATAGACTTCAAGTCAAAAACTGTAATAAGGGACAAAGAAAATCATTATAAAATCATAAAGGGGTCAATTTATCATGAAGATATAACAGTTGTAAATACACACACAATCAATATTTGAGCACCTCAATGTATTAAGCATTTATATACTAAGATAAGGGAGAAATAGATAGCAATACAATAACAGTAGGGGACTTCCATATCCCACTTTACATAATGAATAGATCATCCAGACCAAAAAATCAGTAAGAAAACATTGGACTTGAACTATACATTAGAGCAAATGGACCTAACAGACATATAGAAAACATTCCATCCAACAGCAGCAGAATACACATCCTCTCAAGCACATGTGGAACATTCTCCAGGATAAATCATATGTTAGGTCACAAAACAAGCCTTTGTAAATTTAAGAAGATTGAAATCACACCAAGTATATTTTCTGACCACAATGGTATGAAACTAGAAATCAGCAACAGGAGGAAAACTGGCAACTTCACAGATATGAGGAATTAACAACATACTCCTGAACAAGCAATGGGTCAAAGAAGAAATCAAAAGGAAAATCAAAAAATATCTTGAAACATATGAAAATGGAAACATAACATATAAACACTTATGGGATGCAGCAAAAGCATTTCCAAGAAGGAAATTTACAGTGATCTTAAAGACAGATCTTAAATAAACAATGTAACTTTGCACCTCAAAGAACTAGAAAAAAGAGTATAAACTAAGCCCAGATTTAGCAGAAGGGAGGAAATAACAAAGATAAGAGCAGACGTAAATGAAACAGAGACCAGAAAAACAACAAAACATATCAATGAAACTAAGAGGTGTTATTTTGAAAAGACAAACAAAATTGAAAAACCTTTACCTAGAGTAAGAAAAAAGGAGAGAAGACTAAAATAAAAATAATAAGAAATGAAAGAGGGGACATTATAACTGATATCCCACAGAAATACAAAGGATAATAAGAGAGTACTAGGAACAATTATATGCCAGTAAATCAGATAACCTAAAAGAAATGGATAAATTCCTATAAACATACAACCTGCCAAGACTGAATCATGAAGAAATAGAAAATCTGAATAGACCAATTTCTACTTAGGAGATTCAAGCGGTAATCAAAAACCTCCCACCACAAAAAGCCCAGCACTAGATGGTTAAATAATTGGTGAATTCTATCAGATATTTCAAGAAGAATTAAGGCCAATCTTTCTCGAACTCTTCCAAAAAATAGAAGAAGGAGGAACATTCCTAAACTCATTTTATGAGAACAGAATTATACTGATACCAAAACCAAAAAGGATACAACAAGAAAAGAAAGCAGGTCAATATCCCTGATGAATATAGATATAAAAATTGTCAATAAAATACTAGCAAACCAAATTCAACAGCACATTAAAGGAATCATATACCATGATCAAGTGGGATTTATTCCTGGGATGAAAGGTTGGTTCCACATATGCAAATCAATAAACGTGATACACCATATTAATAGAATAAAAGATGAAAATCATATGATCATCTCAATAGATGCATAAAATGCATTCAATAAAATTAGACATCCTTTCATGATAAAAATTTTCAAATTTATCCAAAAAATTGGGTATGGAAGGAACATACCTCAATATAATAAATGCAATATATACCAAGCCCACAGCTAACATCACACTCAACAGTGAAAGTTTGAAAGCTTTACCTCTAAGATCAAGAACAAGACAAAGGTGTTTGCTCTTGCCACTCCTATTCAGTATAGTACTGGAAGTTAGAGCAATTAGACAAGAAAAAGAAATAAAAGCATCCAAATCTTAAAGGAGGAAATAAAATTGTCACTGTTTGCAGATCTGATCTTACATATAGAAAATCATAAACACTCTACCAAAAAAATGTTAGGAGTAATCAACAAATTCAGTAAAGTTTTGGGATACAAATTCAACATGCAAAAATCAATTGTGTTTCTATATGCTAACAGTGAACTATCTGAAAAAGAAATAAAAATAATAACCCCATTTACAATAGCATAAAAAACAAATACTTAAGAATAAATTTAACCAAGGAGGTGAAAGATCTGTACACCGAAAACCATAAGACTCTTATGAAAGAAACTGAAGAAGACACAAATTAACGGAAATATATCCCCTTTTCATAGATCTGAAGAATTAATATTGTTAAAATGACAATACTACCCAGAGTCATCTATATATTCACCTTAATCTTATCAAATTTCCAACCACATTTTTCACAAAAATAGAAAAAAAATCCTAAAATTCTCATAGAATCACAAAAGACCCCAAATTGCCAAAGCTATCCTGAGAAATAAAAACAAAACTGGAGGCATCATACTTCTTGATTTCAAACTACATTAAACAGCTATAGTAATCAAAACAGTATGTTACTGGTATAAAAACAAACACATAGACCAATGGAACAGAATTGAAAACCCAGAAATAAACACACACACATACAGTCAATTAATATTTGATAAGGGAGCCAAGAATACTCAATGGCAGAAGGATATCCTCTTCGATAAATGATGCTGGGAAAGCAGGATATTCACATGCAACAGAATGAAATTGGATCATTGTCTTACACCACTGCAAAAATGGATTAAAAACTTAAATGTAAGGCATAAAACTGTAAAACCCCTAGAAGAAAATATTTGGAAAATGCTTCTTGACATTGGTCTTGGCAATAATTTTTTGTTTATAACAGCAAAAGTACTAGCAATAAAAGCAAAACTAAATAAGTGAGACTACATCAAAGTAAAAAGCTTCTGCACAATAAAGGAAAGAATCAACAAAATGAAAATGCAACCTATGGAATGAGAGAAAATATGTGCAGACAGCATATAAATGACAAGGATGTTAATATCCAAAATACATAAGGAACTCATAGGATTCAACAGCCAAAAAACAAATGATCCAATTAAAAGAGGGACAAGGAGACTGAATAGACATTTTTTCGAAGAAGACATGATAGAGACCAACACACTAATGAAAATGTTCTCAACATCACTAATCATCGTGGAAATGTAAATTAAAACCACAATGAAATACCACTTCACACCTAGTAGTTAAGTTGTCATCAAAAAGATGAGATAACAAGTGTTGGTGAGGATGTGGGGAAAAAGAAACCTTGTGCATTCTTGGTGGGAATGTAAATTGATACAGCCACTATGGAAAAAGTATGGAGATTCTTCAAAAAACTAAATATAGTACTACCATATGATCTAGCACTCCTACTTTTGTGAATATATCTGAAGGAAATAAAATCACTACCTTGAAGACATATTTGTATCCCCATGTTCACCACAGCATTCTTCACAATAGATAAGAGAGGGAAACAACCTAAGTATCCGTCAACAATTGAATGGATTAAAAAATAGATATATATGTGTGTGTGTATATGTGTGTATATGTCTACACACATACACACACACACACACACAAGGGGATGTTATTCAGCTATAATAAAGAAGGAAATCCTGTCATTTGCCACAACATGGATGAACCTATAGGGATGTACCATGCTAAGCAAAATACATCAGACAGAAAAAGACAAATAATGTTGGATCTTACATCTCACTTATATGTGGAATCTAAAAACACTTTTCATAGAAGCAGAGAGTAGCTTGGTGGTCGCCAGAGGCTGTGGGAGTGGGCTAACTGGGTGATGGTGAGCAAAAGGTACAAATTTCCAGTTACAAGATGAATAAATTCTGAGGCTCTAGTGTACAGCATGGTGAGTATAGTTAACAATACTGTACTGTATACTTGAAAGTTGCTGAGAGAACAGATCTTAAAAGTTCTGACCAAAAAACAAACAAACGAAAAATGGTCACTACATAAGATGATGAATGTGTGAATTAACTTTATTGTGGTAATCATTTCACAATATATATGTATATCAAATCACCACATTGTATACCTTAAACTTACATGATGTTATATGTCAATTATATCTCAATAAAGTTAGAAAACAATAAAAATAAAAATACCTAGATATGGATACTTCTATATGGATACAATAGTAAAAACTGCAAGAACTGAAAGGAAAGAAATAATAATTAATCTTGCTAATGATAATTAATAAACCATAATACAAGATGTAATATAGAAAATCAACAAAGCCAAAAGTTTCTTTTGAAAAAAACTAATGTAGAAAAAGTTCTAGGAAGACTAGACAAGAGAATAGAATGCACAAATAATATTATGAGGACAGTGGGGAGGATTATTATAGACAAATCTACATTATAAAAATAAGTGAAAGATAAGCAAGGAAATAGAACATGAAAACAACATTATAAACCAACTAGCTGTAACAGACATCTACAGAACATCCCACTCAACAATAACAGAATGTTCTTCTCAGGTGTACATGGACTGTTATCCAGTATAGACTACATGCTAGGTATAAAATAACCTCAATAAATTTAAAAGGATGGAAGCTGTGCAAAGTATATTATGCATCTGCTAAGAATGAAGTTAGAAATCAATAAAAGAAAGAAATTAGGGAAATTCACAAATATACAGAAATTAAACAGTACACTTCCACAGAGCTTTAGGGAAAGAAGACATCACAAAGGAAGTTAGAAAATACTTTGAGATGAATGAAAATAAATATACTATCCACCAAAACTTATAGGATGCAACAAAAGCAGTGTTTGGAGGGAAACTTATAGATGTAAACATCTACATTGAAAGAGGAGAAAGATCGTAAATCAATAACCTAAACATCTAACTTGAGAACACTGTAGAAAGAAGAGCAAACTAAATCTAATGCAAGTGGAAGTAAAGATATAATAAAACTTAGAAGGGAAAATAATATAATAAAGAATAGAAAAACTACAGAAAAAAATTTATGGAACCAAAATTAGTGCTTTAGAAATATCAATAAAATTGATAAACTTTTAGTTAGAGCCAACAAGAAGAAAAGAACAAAGTTTCAAATTACTAAAATCATAAATAAGCGAGGGAATTTTACTGTAAAACTTACAGAAATGGGCCGGCTCCGTGGCCGAGTGGTTAAGTTCGCGAGCTCTGCTGCGGCAGCGCAGGGTTCGGATCCTGGGCACGGACATGGCACTGCTCATCAGGCCACGTTGAGGCGGCGTCCCACATCCCACAACTAGAAGGACCTGCAACTAAGACATACAACTGTGGACGGGGGGGTTTGGGGAGATAAAGCAGAAAAAAAAAAAAAAAGCAAAATTGCAAAAATTTATGGGGCTGGCCCCGTGGCCGAGTGGTTAAGTTCGCGTGCTCTGCTACAGGCGGCCCAGTGTTTTGCTGGTTCGAATCCTGGGCGCGGACATGGCACTGCTCATCAAACCACTCTGAGGCAGCATCCCACATGCCACAACTAGAAGGACCCACAATGAAGAATATACAACTATGTACTGGGGGGCTTTGGGGAAAAAATAAAAATTAAAAAAAAATCTTTAAAAAAAAAAACTAACAGAAATGACAAAGATTGTGAGAGAATACTATAAACAATTGTACTCCAATAATTTAGATAATTTAGATTAAATGAATAATTCCTAGGAAGACACAAGCCAGTTAAACTGTTATAAGGAGTAATAGAAGATGTGAGTAAATCTATTATAAAAGTTGGAAAACCAAATTAATTAATAAACTTCCTGCGAAGGCCCAGATGGCTTTTCTGGTGAATTCTACCTAACAATTCTTAAGAATTAATTCCAATTCTTCACAGATCCTTCCAAAAAAAGAAGAGGAAGGAATAATTTCTAACATTCTATTGGGCCCATTATTACCCCCATAGGTAAAACTGTGATTATAAAGAAATTGTAAGAAAAGAAAACTAGAGACCAATATCTCTCATGAGTATAGATGGAAAATCTTTCAACAAAATACTAGCAAATGAATCCAGCAACATAAAAAGGGTTATAGATCATGACCAAGGGCCATTTGTCCTAAGAATAGAAGGTCAATCTAATATCTGAAGAGCAATTGATGTAAATACAGCATGTCAAAATAATTTTTAAAAAAAGATATTTCAACAGAGTCAGAGAAGCATTTAATAAATTCCAACACTTCTTCATGATAAAAACATTTAGTGAACTAGGAATAGAAGGGAACTTTCTCAACCTGATACAGGCCATATGCAAAAATCCCAGAGCTGACATCATATTTATTGGTGAAACACTGAATGCTACCCCTTAAGGACAAGAAAAAGGTAAGGATACCCACTTTCACCAGATCCACTCAGCACTGTACTGGAGGTTTTAACAAGGGCAATTAGGCAAGAAAATCCAATAAAAGAAATCCAGAATGGAAAGGAAAAATTAAAACTATTTGCAGATAACATGCACTTGTATATAGAAAATCCAAAGGAATTCACAAAAACACCCTATTAGAACTAACAAATGAGTTCAGCAAGTTTGCAGGACACACCTTCAATTCACAAAAATAAATTGTATGTTTATTCACTTGCAATGTATTATCCAAAAGTGAGATTAAGTAAATAATTTCCTTTACAATAAATTAAAAAAAAATACTTAAGAATAAATTTAATGAAACAAGCACAAAATTTTTACTGTGGAAAATGCAAAACATTGCTGAAATAAATTAAAGAATATCTAAATAAACTGAAAGACATACCATGCTACTGGATCACATAACTTAATATTCTTAAGATAGCACTATTCCCCAATTTTATCTACAGATTCAGTATAATTCCTGTCACAGTCCCACCTGGCTTCTTTCCAGAAATGGATGAACTGATTCTAAAATTCAAACTCAAAGGACACAAAAGAGCTAAAACACTCTTGACAAAAAATAAAGTTGGAGGACTCATATTTCCTGCTTTCAAAAATTACTGCAAAGCAAAGTAATTGCATTCATGTGATAGTGGCATAAGGAGACACATATAAATCAATGGGATAGTATTGAAAACCCAGAAATAAAACTTCATGTCTATAGTCGGTTGAATTTTGAGAGTTACCAAAACACTAAATGCAGAAAGGATAATCTTTTCAACAAATGATGCTGTGACAACTAGACAGCCATATGCCAAAGAATGAAGTCCAATCGCTATCTCACACCATATACAGAAATTCACTCCAAATGGATCAAAGACCTGAATGTAAAAGCAAAAACTATAAAACTTTTAGAAGAAAGTATTGGGGTCAGTCTTCATGGCCTTGGATTTGTCAAAATATGATTTCTTAGATACAACACCAAAAGCACAAACATAAGAAAAAATTGAATTTCACCAAATTAAAAACTTGTGCTTCAAAGGACATCCTCAAGAAAGTGAAAATGCAGTCCAATCAATGTGAGAAAACGTTTGTAAATCATCTAAGGACTTGTATCTAGAATATATAAAGAACTCTTACAATTCAATAATAAAAAGACAAAAAAATGAGCAAAGGATATGAAATGACATTGCTCTAAAAAAGATACAAATTGTCAATCAACATGTGAAAAACATACTTAACATCATCAAGGAAATGCAAATAGAAACCATAATGAGACACCACTTTATACACAGAATGAATATAATCAAAAAGGCAGACAATAGCAAGTGTTGGTGAGGACTGGAGAAATCAAAACCCTCACGCAGTGCTAGTGGGAATGTATAATAGTGCAGCCACTTTGGAAAATCGTCTGGCATTTCTTTACAAAGTTAACCATAGAGTTACCATGTGTCCCTGAAATTTTACTCCTAGATATATACCCAAGAGAAATTAAAATGTATGTCCACGCAACATCTTATACATAAATATTCATAGCAGCATTATTCAAAACAGCCAAAAGCTGGAAACACCCACATGTCCATAAACTCATGAATGGATTAGCAAAATGTGGTATATCCAAACAATGTAATTAATATCATTCATCTATGAAAAGGAACGAAGTACTGATAAATGCTACAGTATGAATGAATCTGAAAAAAAAAAAAATGCTGTGATGAAGAGACCAGCCATGAAAGACCACATATTGTAGGATTCTATTCCTACAAAATGTTCAGATTTGACAAATCTCTAGAGATAAATAGTATATTTGTGTTTGCCTAGTGCTGGTGATGAGTGAGAATGGGATGGATGAGAACGGGGATTGACAGCTAATGAGTTTACGGTTTCTTTTGAGGAGTAAGGGAAGTGTTCAAAAATTAGTTTATGGTGATTGTTGGGCAAGTCTGTGAATATCTGAAAAAACACTGAATTGTACACTTCAAATGATGAGTTATGTGATATGTGAATTGTATCTCAATACCTTTGTCACAAAAAAGATAAGCAAATATTGTCAACTATCAATATGCTAACAACTTTGAAAACTTAGACAAAAAGGACGTATCTCTAGAAAAATGTGACTATTAACTAATTTACAAAACAATAAAAAGCTTAAAGAGTCCCATTCTTTTTAAAAACACTGAATAATAATTTAAAATTTCTCTCACAAGGAAACTCTAGACCTTGCTGAGTTTTACAAAATTTTCAATGGAGAGTTTATCCCAACATTTTACAAAACATCTAGATGACAAGAAAAAAAGGATTGAACATTCTGAGTTCAGTATAAGCTAATGTTACCAAGCCCAAAAATGTCACAGAAAAGAAAAAATTACAGAACTATGTCATGTAATGAAAGTAGATACCACAATCCTAAATATAACATTTTTGTGTTTGAATCTAACTTTGAATAAAAAGATAATATATCACAACCAGTTTGGATTTATCCCATATATGCAAGAATTATTCAACATTAGAAAATTCATTAATGTAATCCCCATATAGCAATATATTAAAAGAAAAAAAATCTCTGTGATTATCTAAATAAAGCATTTCATAAAACTTAACATCTATTAAAGAGCCTTAGTCAATTAATTATAGAAGGGAACTTTCTTAACCTGATAAAATTTTCCTTAAAATAATGAAATAAAAACTTAAAACATACAACCTTCTAAATAAGAATGCTTGAGACACACTCTTCTAAAATAAGAAAAAAGACAAGTGTGTTCACAAACTCTACTTCTAGTCAACATACTATTGGAGGACCTAGCTAGTGAAATAACACAAGAAAAATATATGATTGGCAAAATGATCAAAAGAGAGAAAATAAAATGGTTATTATTGTAAATGATATACTCATTTATATGTAAAAGCAAAAAATAAGTGGAGAACAAATTATTAAAAATAATGAAGAGTTCAATACGGTTGCTGGATATAGAATAGGATGAGCTTATTATCAAGGTCTTAGATTTTTCTTTTGAGTGATGGGTTCATTATTGCTTATTATGTTATTAAAAATAACTAAATAAATGTAAGCTATGCATTGACCCATGCTTCAAATGTGCCATGATCCAAGAACTATAATAAATTTAATTCTGTGCCTCTGAGTCCCAAAACATTTGTAAGAGAGGGGCATCATTTTAGAAAACCAAGCCACTACCTAATATGTTGTCATAGAGCACTAAGTGCCACAGTGAATCTTGGTGATGTCCCATAAATCAACTTTGTTTATTTCTGGTCCCGAGAGTCTGAGGTAGCAGAGGGTTGTGAAATGGACAAGAGTCAAGTATATTTGTTGTATATAGAACATCAAACTATCTACTGATTCCACCATTCAGTGGGAAAAAAACCAATCAAACAATTATTTGGCACAAAGTAGACAAAAAAGTTTTTCCTAAGCTGGCTATATAGTCATCCATCATAAAAATAGTAATTATGGGAAAAAAATTAAAACTGGAAACGATACTGTAAAATTTGGATGCCTCCAATGTGAAAGAACAAGCTAATTAAACTTTATTTGAGTTCATTGGCCTAAGGGATGTTTACTCTCCCATGACCAACTCTACCTCCAAAATTTGTCTAGCGAGCTTTTTCTTCGGTTATCTCCAGGTAGATTTTAAACCTTTGTGCTCATACAGTATCTGACATAAACACTGTATGAATCCATAACACTTTCTTGTATCAGTTACTTGCATATTTATTCCTAAGACTAGACTAAGCTATTTGATGTTCTGAGTCATCCTTGTATCTCCAGAGTCAAGTTGAGTGCCTGGTTCACATCAAACATTCAACAATGATTATTTAAACAACCAACCGATCAAGGACTAAGGAAATAAATAAATAAATTCTTGGCTTAATGTCATATTTTATAAGAAACAATCCATTATCAATAGATAATAGAACTAAGCCAATTGAGCAATGCCAAAATACTCAGTATTTGGATAACTCTTCTTCAAAAACAGAATTTTTCCTTCTTGTGGCCACTGGGCTTCCACTGACAATATCTTCAATTTAGGACAGGGAATTTGGACATGCATCTATGGCTCTCTATGTCACTGTCTTTTCCAGGTTTTTTTTTTCCCAGTGTGGCCATTATCACTGAAGGGAGGCATTGATGAGACAGTAAGGACAAGGTATAGACTGCTGGTTCTCAGGCTGCATAACCTTGAGAATAAACATTTCACCTGTTTCTCACACCCATACTGGCCAGAGTCGTGATGTCAGGATTGCTTAGGTAAGGATGTCTGGTGGTGAGTTTTGTAAAACATCCAACCAAACTTTCGTTTTGTCCAAAATGCTGCGCCTATTTGGAAAACCAAATATTTGCTTATTGTTGTGTAACCTCATTTAGTCTGGAAAAAGAATAATGTAATCAATTTTGAAGGCTTAGTTCTTGAAACAATAACATGTTTTTCCTATTAAATAAGCGAATGGACACTGAGTCAGGTCTTTTAAAAATAAGTCAAACATCTCTGTGTTCCTTTACTTAAGCATCCAATCCTCTTCTTATTACCTTCTTCCTCTTTCTTATCACCTCCTCTCCATTGTATTCTTCCTCTAAGCTGTTGGTTCTTGTGCTGATAGACCAGCTCAGAAGAGCTGGTTTTTTTCATCATGCTTATGATTTGCAAGAGTATGATTTTCTTGTCTCCTTTCCTTGATTTATTAGTGTTTAGCCAATGTACATAATGTACAAAATAAACAATAATGATAGTGTTGGGTACACCTGACAATATACTTCCTTTCTCTAGCCTAGAAGTTTTCATAGCATCTCAGTTACTTTCACATAATGTTAACCTTAAGGATAGAAATGTCACCTTTAAAAATATCTCAAGGATCTAAACTGAATTCACTTTGAAACTTTATTACTGGACATGCAGAAGCATGTCAAGTCCTCAATTAATAGATGAAATATTATCTCCTTTTTCAGTCTTAAATGTCTTCCAAAGCATTTCATGGACATGCAAAATAGTTGGTTGATATTTTGGGGAGTATCCATGGAAGTAATTGAGCGCGCTGGCTAAGAGTATTTTTGCACTAATTAAATATTCCAAACTTCTATCAAGATTATTGTCACCTATTTAATGGCTCATTGAGTTTACAGGCTATGCAAGTTCTCATTCATCAGTAGAGTTAGGACATCCATTCTTGAAATGACAAATTAGAGAGCAGGCTAAAAAGATAAAAGAACATCTGAAGATTATTCACATTTCAAATTTCTGACATGGACAATTCCATTCATTGATGAGATGAATCTGATGAGCTTGGAAGATTCGTTTTCTTCAAAGAGTCCATTTCCACTTTTTTATACAACCTAGGGCATTGAAAAGTAATGCTAACAAAATATTTAAGTGCACTTAAGTGAGATATATGCAGAAAAATACCTTTAATATAGTTGCTACATCTTATCTTCAATAGAAATCCTTATTGCACATCCTTAAAATGGTTGAAACATGGAATCATAAATAAATTCCAGCATTTCTGGCACAAACAATGATGAGAAAGTTGGCATTAGTGGAACATTATAAAGAATTCATTCATTCATTCAACTAATAATGATTAAGCAAGGGCTGTATGCTAAGGATTGTGTTGTGCCCCAAGTATAAATTGGAAAATAAAATGAATATTAAGCATGACGTTGTTGCTCAGTCTAGTTGGGAAGATGAGCAATAAGTAAACACACAAATAAAAATATAACTATGAGTTTTTATAAGTTCCACGAAGAAAATAAGGATGCAGTACTATATAGGAAGGGCAGAATTACAGTCTTAGGTGGAGTGGTAAAGATATTTAAGCTGAGGGATGATGGACATAAGATCGGAGCCAGGCAAAAATTGAAGGAAAGTGTGTTCCGGCATAGGGAATGGCTTTACAAAAATCCTGAAGCAAGAAAGACCTTGATGCTCTCAAGGGTTTGAAGTCAGTGTTGCTGGAGTGTGATGGGCAACAGAACGAGTGGTCAAAAATGGGTGAGAGACTGAGATCCTTCCAGATTAATCAAGGCTTTATAGACCATGGTAGGTAAGTAGTTCAGATTTTATTCTAAGTACAGGAGGAGGCTGTTACAATATCACTTGGGTTGATGTGTGAGGGAAAGATTGAAAGAGGGCAATATGTGGAACAGAGAAAGGAGAAGTTCATTATTATTTGTGATAATCTAAGACTGAGACCCTGGTGGCTTGGATTCAATGGAATCAGTGGAGATGAAGACAAATGGACCAATCTGTGATCTGTTTTTGAGGGAGAAATAATAGTAATTGATGATATATAGGGTGAAAGAGTTGTCAAAAATGGTGAAAGGAGATAATTTTACAGAAGTTGAGAAAATGAGAGAAACAGATTTGGTGGGGGTGGGGGTCATTTTGATGTCAAGAAGACAATTAAGTCTCTAGGTCTGAAGCTTGGATGACACTACTACAGTGAAAGTTATCAGAATACAGATGATCACTGACACCACAGGAATAGCAGAGCTCATTCGGAGAGAGAATGAAGAGAAAGAAAGGAATATAGGTAGAACTGAGCCTGAGGAATGCCAGCATTTCAGTGGTAGAGGAAATGAGCCTATAAAGAAAACCAAGAAAGCACAGGTAGAGAGGTAGGAAACAGAGTCATCATCGGGTAAAGAATAGTCAGAGGGTCAACTGCCATCTGAAGGCAAGAGGAGATGGGATCCATTGCACAAGCCAAGGATTTGGTCTTTCCCATATGAAAGGCTTCCTCATTTCTCATAGGAAATAAACAGGTACATCTGGGTACAGATGAAAGTTAGGTTTTGAATTTATGTAGGTATACGTTGGCTTGTGCTTTCTCAATGTAATATGAAGAAGGACCTTCAGATTTGGAAGATGGAGGACAGCAGGGGTACAAAAAGGAGAAAGGGCATTATACGAGAGAGGAGAGAATATTAGTCTTGAAAATGGGAAAACAAACCTACTAGAAAAGGCTAACAGTGTAGAGTAACAGTGATGGACAGTGTAGCTTTACCATAATTTCTGTAGTGCGTTCCAATCTGCAAAATACTATATTCATGTCCAATGTTTATTAATTTATTCAGTAAACATTAATTGAGATCCAGTTTCCACTGATGCTCATTGTACCCCATGGGGTACATGAGTGAAGCACTATCATCTACAGATGAAAAAAAACTGGCACAGAAAATATCAGCTATTTCAATGGAAGTGTCTCTGCTATCATGTGACAGATTAATGGTTCCAAACTAGATTTTCAAATCAAAATTCAATGCTTTACTTCCCCCATTAAAGCATATTACTTAGACCGTATTTAAGCTTAAATAGTAATGATATAAAGTCTAGAATCTTGTCTCCTATTATTTTAAACTGTTAGTTGTTAACATTAAAGATAAAAATATGAAGAAGTCATTTTTAAATTCTAGGCTATCATTTCTTATATAACTCAAGCAGAGTCAGCACTGAGACATGGCTTTATACAGCTGTGACCAAAAAGCTGTATGGGATCATACTTTTAAGGTGATGTGAACGGGCAAGGCAGCTGAACAACCAATTTAGTTGATTTTGTTCCACCAACTTGACTGGTCATTGGATTGAATTGACCAGAAGGCACTATCATGCAAACAGAGTGAGTTATATTTTTCTGCAGGATGCAAGCTATGCGTTGGAAGCTGCGTTAACTATTTCAGATCGCTTGAGTAGTATTCTGCCACTGAAGTGACAACATATTTTGAATCAATGTTATATGAAGAAGATGGTAATTTCGTAGAGATAAATATTTGGGTTTTCTCATCTGCATCAGTTGGGTCTCTGCAGTTGCAAATGGCATAAATTGACCCTGATTAAATTAAGCAGAAAAGAAATTCATGAAAGAGTATTGAATAGGTCATTTAGGGAAGATATGAGAATTGAACAAGAGACGAAATCACAGGGCACCTACTATCTACTCAGTGCTATAGCCTGGATTGCTTGGACCTGATTGGACCGTGCTTATTTCTCAGCAGTCTGTTTTCAGTGTTTCTGAGTGTGTGTGTAAGGCTGAGTATTTCTGTTACTATTAGTACTGCTACTAGTACTAACAATTGTGATATTGACACATAATGAGACCCTACTCGGGTGCTAAGCACTTTATGTGCTCATACACGCTTAGGAATTAGGACTGTGAGTACTTTCATTTAATACAAGAGGAAACTACAGCTTGGAGAGGTTGGCCTTCCACAGTTCACGTGGTTAGCAGGTGGCAGAATCAGAAACTCAGTCCATGTGAAGTTAAAGCTGTGTTCTTAACTATTCTAAATAGTCCATCAAGTCGACTTAAAATAATGGTATCTCTGGTTACTTAAGACCATTTAAGGAAATGCAGCCAGTAGGAGAATTAGATTTTATTTTTCATTTTTCTCCTGATCATTTCACTTTTCCTTTAGGTCTCTGTAGGGCCTGTGTAAATATATGTCTATGATTAAAAATCCAATGTAGGTGGTTTTCAATTTCCACTTAAATCATACCATTCAAGTACTACTAAGAAAAATAAAAATGACTATAAGGAAAAAGAAGAAAAGTTTTCTGAGCTGTGTTTTCAAAGGATTAGTGAAACTCAGTTAAGATCATGTAATATACTGCTTATGTGCTGAAAGAAGCAGAACGCTTCTCTTGCTATATGAAAATTATAAGTTTTAGAAGTAAAAGACCTCTGAAAGACACCTTCACTTCCAGAAAGTTACTGACTCCACAATCCAGCACTTGAAAGGAGAAACAGAGATTTGATAACGACTGTGAATTTTAGAAAGAAGTGATGAGAGAAATTAACTGGTAAACTTACTACCAGACTTACGAGCAAAATCGGGTACACAAAATCTTGGTCAAAAAAGTGCTGAGATTGGTAACGGTGTTGGAAGCTCTTGTAAACAACAGGACTTCTTGCTGTACTAATTGTAAGTCAATCTTTCACTATTATATTTGCTTCTGGTAAAGAAAGAAAGTGAGGATACAAAATGTTTCTCACTATAAATTAATTTTCCCGTCTCACAGAAGACTTACAGATTCAGATTTCTTGGTAGGCAGAAATACAAATATATTGATTTCCTCGATGGTAGGATACACAGAAATACTTTCCTGTGTTCTGTTGTTTTTGTCTTTTGTTTTCAAAACAGACTATTCAATGAAATAAGATGTGACCGATATGAAGAACAGATGCAGTTATATTCATTACATTGGGTTAAAGATATTATTTCCTTTTATCACCGACTGATGGCCCAAATTAAGATGGAAGAAGAGGTTTAACTCCAAAATAAAAGTTATTTATATTTGTTTTTCTCTCACTTAAAATAAATACATACTTACTATCTGCATAAAATGAAAACTGGAATCATTTAAATGAGGAAAAAAGTGGAACTGCTGAAAATAATGTTTTGAAAAGTTTTCAGGGAAGTGGTCACAGCCTCTTGGGAGCACTTTGAACTGGAGCTCAAATAAATGAGAGCGTTGTCACCTCACACCAAGACTCCTAATCAGGCCGTCTTTGTTCTGCAGCTCATATTTAACTAGAAATTTATTTCCAATACCTGCATATATTCTTCTATTCATATGTAAATTGAATTAAAGCTGTTATTCTTTCTTCCCCACAATCTGCTTTTAAAGTAATAATAAAATCTATGAAAGAGTGCCATGAGAGGTGGGGGCTTATGGACACCAGCATGTTCTGGCTTTGCACCAAGCCCATGGCGGCCGTCTTGAAGGAGAAACTGTGTCCCTCTCTTTCCCTCAGGGATCTATTTGAACATTTAGGGGTTATCACAAGAGCCATTATGGGCTTCAGACGTTTCCACTGATATGACATTTGGATTCCAATGGCAGTTTTATGGCTCTCTTTACAGCTGTGATTGGAGTGGAGGTGTGCAGATGGTCCTACTGCCAATCAAGAGAGGAAAGCTGTCTGTTGGTCAGAAGAGGACAGGGAGCCACACACCCTGGGTTCAACTCCTGGCTTTGCCAGTCACCTGCTGGATGCCTTGAATAAGTCACATAAGATTACAGGGGCCTCCCTTTCTTCTGTGTGCAGATTAATTGCCTGTGGCAAATGTTGCGTGCAAATTTCAAGGGCAATTGAGTCCTGTGTGCTGTCCCGCTTGCTCCTGTTTTTTTTTTTCTCCTTTTTCTCTCTCTCTTTTTTAAGGGCAGGAGTTGCCAATTTTATGTGCAATTAAGTTGTGCATACCCCAAGCTAAGAAGGGCACTTCAACCGCACTTTAAAACCATCAATTATAAACATATCCATGATATCTGATGTCTTAGGGGAGTAACCCAATTCTGCTTTGATGGAGCCATTTTATATGGACACTTCTTCCTATTTTTACAAGAGCGCTATGGTCATTAGTTTAAACCAAACAGGACATTTCAATCTTGTGCATCTTGGTTTCTCAGTCTGTTAAAGGATAAGAAAATAAAGCACATGATGAAGCAAGTCAATTTGTTAAAGAAGGGAATGGGTTAAAGCAATTTCAAATTTATAAATATGAAATACCTATAACTCTTGCTTACAATGTACCCCAAGTTGTGTTCACTGTTTAAAATGACAGCTTATAAGTATATACATCAAAGAACATGAATCAACTATTTTCTTTCAGAAAGGAAGCTTTGTGTCAAGAGGGCCACCTGGGATCAGGTAATTGTAGGTTTAAATTCCAGTTTGTCAACTAACAACTCTGCGACTTTGAGAAAGTTACTCTCCCGCAAGCCTTCATTTCCTCGGTTCTCAAATGAGGAAAACGATTTACCTGGCATGACGGCTGTAAGATTAAATTAGATAATACATGAAAACCCCAGCCTCAATCAGGAGCTCAGGAAACAGTGAGAGTCATCATTCACAACTTCTCAAAAATTCTCTTTCATTTTGGGAAGACCGTGTGTTTAGAACTATTTAGAATCATATTGAATAAATACTAAAACTGATCAGGGCAATTAACTAGGTTATCTGAGGCCGGGTTGGCCAATAAAATAAATGTATATTTCAACTTTTCAACCGTATTACTGGACTCGTGTGGGCAGAGTTGGTGGTTAGCATGCTTTGCTCTCCTCACCAGCCCTCCCACGCTGTTATAAACCCAAAGAGGTGGAGGAATCCTCCTTACACTGAGGGTGGCAAAGATCCCTCCATGGGCGCTCTGTGGAGTCCAGCTGTCCGTTACTTACCAGTCTCATCTCATTCCATCTTCTGTAGCTTCCCCTTCAGTATTCTCTATATTTCGTTTGCATAGTGTAAAATTTAGCAAGTGATATTAGAGATAATAAATCCCACAACTGCTATTTCTGTTTGAAAACCATGACACAGTGTGGTGAAAGCGCCAAACAGTCTGGGTTGTTCCTGTTTGCAGGGGTTTTTCCTCGCATATTTTACTGTCAGTTTCTTGACATTTTTGTCAGCTTAGAACTGGAGGGCATAGGTGCTGTCGGCAGGTCTCACCACAGTTTTATTCTCCATTGCATTTTCAGAGACTATGAAAAAATAAAATAAAACTGGGGTGGGTTCGGGGGTGGGGTGGCGCTGAGGAAGAACCAAGAATAGAGGTGATGGTGTCAAAGGCAGAGCAGGGCGAGGGTAAGGCTGTGAAAGTCAGAACGTGCAGCCTTTCACTCGCTCACAGCTGGGGCTCACCATGCAAGGTATTCTCTGCCACCCCCTATCCTCCACTCCCCAAAAATCCTGGCACAGAAACGTGAAGAGACTTGCGTGAAAAACATGCCATTTTCTCATTTCCTCATTACGCAAGGCAGATAGAAGGCAAATATTTGAATCTGTTTGCAGAAGAAATCTTTTTTCTTTTCATCATTTTTTTTTTTTCCTGACAAACTGTGCATTTCCAGGCTCCGAGGAGATGTCTGCACAAAACAGCTATTGTTTTCCCTGTAACATCATCCCTGGTTCTAATCGTCTCTTATGATTTTCCGCCCTTTAGAGGTAGAAGCTTTTTTTCCCCTTTTTAATTTTTGGAAAAAATGTACACGGTGGCATTCAAGATGTGTTAATGTCAGAAGCACCACCTCCCAGCTTTTGTAAACAAAGGGAAACAAAAATCAACAGACTCTCATGGGCATCTATTCAATTCTGAACCCCAACAACACTTAAATAACAATAACAACAATAATAATTATTAAACGACTATGTTATACACAGTTCAGAAACGCCTTCCCAAGGTAACCCTAGTACAACTTATTTTAATTTATCTAAGACTATATTTCCCAAACTGCTCATGAAGAAAAAAGAAATGTTTTCTTATTAAGTAAATTTGGACAATGCACATTCCCAAACATCATCTGAAATGGAGACCTTTTTTCCATCACAACATGTATTAACATGGAAGAGGGGTTTATTGCTCTGATGCCAATAGTACACAGTGTGAGCACACAGTTCTGATAGCCACTTTAGAATTCCACCTTTCTGAGCACATTAATTGTGGGTTCTATTTAGTGCATCTGATGACTTGCTTTCAGCATGGAGGAAATTCAAGTATTTGACAATTTCAGGGAAGGCCAAAAGTGACTTTTCAAACCACTGCCAGAGTATGCCGACGTTCTCTTGGATATTAGAACAAAACAAAGCACTTATTAAAGCCTTAAAAAAACAGAGAGACAAGTATAAAAATAAATAAAATAGCTTTTAATAGCCTGCCAAGATGACCCTGCTGACGTTAACAATATAAACAAAGTAAGATGTGAGCGTGGTTCCAAAAGTCACAAAATACAAGTATCTTGGTGAATATCTGCAGACACATCAGTAGGATGAATTTCTATCAGCAGAATTATTGAGTCAAAAGGATTGTGCTTTTGTAAATTTGACAGATGTCACAAACTGCCTTCTAAGCAGGTCACATTGATTTATACTTCCACAAAGATCTGTTTTTTATGTATATGGTTCTTTTTTGTTAATTTGCCCTTTCGTGTCATTTCTTCATTTCTCTATTGGTCTCTAGATGAATTTTAGTTGATATTTTAAAAGGATTGTATTAAATTTGTAAATTCATTTGGGAAAATTGACATCATTATAGCATTGAGTCTTGCTATAAAGGAGCACAAAATAACTTTCTTTTTTCTCTTGGTAGAGTTTTAGTTT